>NC_057808.1:67510453-67810453 GCF_018294505.1 Triticum aestivum | reverse complement strand
CAGGGATAGGTGATACCGGCGAAAGGGGAAACATCCGGGAAAGTATTCCCGGCGTTTGGCATAATCGGACAAACGAACCGGAGGGGGAAGGTTGCAGGTTTGCTATGTTAGGGATGCGCAGCGGACGAACGGGCTATGTAACCGGATTCGTCTTGTCGTTTTGAGCAACTTACATGTACAAAGTATTTTCATCCGAGCTACAGATTATTTTATATTAATTTTCAAAGTTTTAAAACATTTTCTAGAATTTATTTAATTATTTTAAATCAACATTAT
Organism: Triticum aestivum; assembly: GCF_018294505.1. Classification (NCBI taxonomy): domain Eukaryota; kingdom Viridiplantae; phylum Streptophyta; class Magnoliopsida; order Poales; family Poaceae; genus Triticum; species Triticum aestivum. Next base: position 67,810,177 of record NC_057808.1, on the reverse strand, counting down.
CCAGAATAGTGTAAGCGGACGTCATCATGATGTCAACATGACGTCAGCAGTCAACAGGGTGTTGACTGGGTCAAACTGACGAGAGGGTCTCGCATGTCATTGACTGATTAATTAACTAACAATTAATTAGATTAAGTAGTGATTAGAGTAATCTAATTATGATTAACTAAATTAATTAATTTGTTAATTAATTAATATTTGTATTTATTTATTTAATTTTTTTATCTTTTTTAACATTCTGGGGCGGGGCCCCTTTGTCATAGCCCCATAGTGGCCAATCGGGCTATGGGCGTCGGGCGCAGCCCGAATGGGCGCTGGCCCGTGGGTGTGCACCCGACTGGGCGCCACGGGGCGGTTGGCGGGCGCCGGCGCGCCGACGGGTCGGCGGACGAGCAGCGGTAGCGGCAGCAGTGGAGCGGGGCGCGGGCGTGCGGTCGTGCCACGACAGCGGAGGTAGCAGGATGCAGGGGAGGCGAGGCGCAGCGATACGGGGGAAACGGGGCGGTGGCGCGGCGAGCGAGCGGCGCAGGCGAGGCATGTCGGCACGGGGCGACGGGCGCGGCCAGACGGAGTGGCGCGGCCAAGGCACGGCCCGACCGCGGTGAGCATGCGCGAGGGGGTTGCGGGTGAGCGCACGGGAGCGGAGTGTCAGCGGCGACTGTGACCAGCGTGGTGCGGGGAAGAGGAAAAGATGGGGGCCTCACTGGGGTTTCGTAGGGACGGGGCTGTGGGCCGCGGGAAGGATGACAGTGACGAGGTCGACGACGAAGAGGGGACGGCGGCGATGGCGTCCGGCGAGGAGTCGAGGAGGAGGTCGGCGACGCGCCTCCGTGCAGTGGGGATCGGCGTCGGGGTTGAGGGCGCGGCGCAGGAACGGCGGCTTCGGCACGGGGTGAGGAGGAGGCCGAGGCACGCGGGGCGATGGCGATGCTGCAATGCGGAGGTGGCGGTCCTCAGGCGCTGCGCGCCGGGTGGAGGCGGCAGGCGACGACGCGGTCGTGGGGGGGGGGAGGGGGTCGCTCCCCCGATCCAGAAACGGGGCGGGGAGAGGGAGGAGTGGGGGAGAGTGGGGTGGTTAGGGTTTCTGGGAAGTGGGGGTAGGTGTAGTGGGGGGAGGTGGCGGCTAGGGCTTTACCCAGTTGGGCTGGCCAGCTTGGGCCACGGTTGGCCCAGTGGGGGTTTTTAGTTTTTTTCTTCTGTTTTATTTTATTTTATTTTATTTCTTTTTACTGTTTTCTCTAATTTCCAATATACCTTAGTTTTAGTAAAATATCAAAGTTGTACCTAATTTAGTATATGTAAATATGCCACAACCACATTTAACTTGGCCATAAAGTAAAGTAGTTTGTGATGGTTTATTATTATAAAAGCTTTTAAATAATTGTTTTTGCTACTGTTTTGTTCATTTTAGAGTATTTAAATATTTTATAAAAGTGTGATTTCTCCACCACAATTACCTATGCATTATTTGGTTCACTCCGAACATTTTAGTTTCAATATCCAAAAACTTTTATTGTTGCTTGATTTTGGATTTGAATTTGAATCGGTTTCGAACTAACGTGAGATTAGCAACAGTAATCAAAGTGACGTGGCATCATTAGTAGAGAATTACTGTAGCTTAATTATCCGGGTGTCACATCATGGTGGTGCGGATGGACCACAGCACGGACTGGAGCTCATCGAGCCAGCCCCTGCCGCATCCCTCGAGCTTCTTCTTGAAGGTCATGTCCTTGAGGCCTCTCAGGACCTCTGCATTTGCGCGCTCAGCCTGGCCATTGCTCCGGGGGGGTGCCACCGAAGCGTAGCATATCTGCGTTCCAAGGTTAGCACAATATGTTTTGAAAAGGTTGCTGGTGAACTGTGAGCCATTGATGGTGATGATGCAGTTGGGGACCCCGAAACGGCTCACGAGGCCCTTGATGAACTTGACGGCCGAGCCAGCCGGGATGGTGCGGACGGCCTCTACCTCGGCCCACTTGGTGAACTTGTCAATGGTGACGTAGAGGTAGCGGTAGCCCCCGGGCGCTTGAGGGAACTGGCCCAAGATGTCCAGCCCTCAAACCACGAACCGCCATGAGAGCGGGATGGTCTGGAGGCCCTGAGCGGGCTGGTGGATCTGCTTGGCATGGAACTGACAGGCATCACAGGATCTTACCAGCTCGGTGGCATCTTTGAGCGCCGTGGGCCAGTAGAATCCGCTTCGGAACACCTTGCCCACGAGGGTGCGCGATGAAGAGTGATGTCCATAGTCCCCGCCATGTATGTCGGCCAACAGCTCGCATCCCTGCTCCCTGGAGATGCATCGTAGAGAAACATCGTTTGGTCGTTTTCAGTAGAGCTCACCATCCTGGATGCAGTATACAGTGGCCTGGCGGGCCACACGCTCCGCGTCTTCCTCCTTCTCCGGCAAGGTGCCTTGGAGCAGGTATGCCTTGAATTCCTCAGTGCAGCACCCCTCCTGAGGCTCAAGCGCGAGGAGAAGGCGGGCTCCCGAGGTCGGGCCGCAAGTTGGGGTGCCTGAGAGGGGTGCTCGAGGGAGCTCCTCCTGAGGCGATGCTGGTCCCACAGCGGGGGGGGGGGGGAGCTCCCGATGGCTTGAAGAGCCGCTCCTCAAAGACGCCAGGCTCCTGAGGGAGACGCCGAGACGCCCTCTTGGCGATGTCGTCTGCCTCCTTGTTCGTGTCGCGTGGCACGTGCTGCAATTCCAGGCCCAAGAATCGTTTCTCAATTTTGCGTACCTCCTCGAGGTATGCCTCCATGTGCTCGTCCTTCGGCTTGTATGCTTTGTTGGAGAAGTTAACGAGGAGCTGGGAGTCACCCCTGATGGTGAGGCACCTCACCCCAAACTGCTGCAGCCTTGAGGCCGACGATCAGGCCTTCGTATTCCGCAATGTTGTTGGAGACCTTCTCGCCTTGTTGGAAGCAGAGTTGCACGGCGTAGTAGAGCTTGTCCTGGGTGGGCGAGATGAGCATGGCTCCAGCCCCCGCGCCCTGGCGCATGAATGCGCCGTCGAAGTACATGACCCAACCATCCGGTGCTTCATTTCTGGGCGAGAGGGAATGGTCCTCGCCCATTCCTCGGTCGAGGACGTCAGTCCATTCCGCCATGAAGTACCTTGATGATCCTGGTGGTGCTGAATTCCAACTGGAACGCCTGCAGTTCAATGTTCCATTCGGCGATCCTCCCCGTGGCATTAGGGCTCCGGAGCACCCTCTCCAGGGGGTAAGCTGAGACAACCTTGATGGGATGGCCTTGGAAGTAGTGGTGCAGCTTTCGAGATGCGACGAGGAGCGCGAGCAACAGCTTTTGCGGCATTGGGTAGCGCGCCCGTGCATCGTGCAACACCGTGCTGATGAAGTACACCGGGTGTTCGACGACGGGTAGAGGCATTGGCAGGGTCCTGTTTCTCCCGAGGCTGGGGGGCCTCGGGAGCCTTGTCATCTGCCGGAGCTGCCATGGCCTCGAGGACGCCATCCTCAGGAGCCCCATCGACCGGTGGGCCGGCCAAGGCCTGAGGAGTGTTGTCCTGAGGCCACGACGCCTCAACCGGGTGCGAGGTGTGGCCCCGCGAGCCCTTGGTCGGGCGCTCCTCGCGGACCGCCACCAGCGCTGCGCTGACAGAGTGAGGCGTGGTGGCCAGGTAGAGCACCAAAGGTTCGAGGGGGCGCGGTGCTACCATCACCGGCAGGCTGGTGAGGTACTTCTTGAGGTCTTGGAAGGCTGCGTCATCCTCCGGAGTTCACACGAACGGGGCCTTCTTTTTCATCAGCTTGAAGAAGGGGAGGGCGCGCTCCCCCAGCCTGGAGATGAAATGCCCGAGCAAGGTTAAGCAGCCCGCCAGTTTCTGCATCTCCTTGAGGGTTTGCGGCGGACTCATCCTTTCTATGGCCTTGACTTTCTCTGGGTTAGCCTCGATCCCTCTGTGTGACACCAGGAAGCCCATCAGCTTGCCAGACGGGACCCTGAACACACATTTCTCTAGGTTGAGCCACAGGTTTTCCTTGTGCAGGCTAGGGAAAGTCTCCTCCAGATCCTCTATAAGTGTTCTCGCCTCCCGAGATTTTACCACTATGTCGTCGACGTATGCCTCAACGTTCCTCTTGAGCTGCTGATCCAGGGCGATATGAATCAATCGTTGGAAGGTTGCTCCCACATTGCGCAGCCCAAGTGGCATGCAGGTGTAGCAGTACACCCCGCACAGGGTTAGAAAGGCCGTCTTATCAACATCTTGCACCGCCATCTTGATTTGATGATAGCCTGAGAAGGCGTCCAAGAAGCATAGTAAATCGCACTCGGCGGTGGAATCGACGATCTAGTCAATGCGCAGAAGAGGGAAAGGGTCTTGAGGACAGGCCTTGTTGAGGTTGGTGAAATCAACACACATGCGCTCCTTGCCTCCCTTCTTGGGGACAATGACCGGGTTCGCCAACCAGTCTGGATGCCACACTTCCCGGATAACGTCGGCCTCTTGCAGCTTGCAAGTTTCTTAGACGATGAACAACTGCTTCTCCGTGGATTGCTGCCATGCCTTCTGCTTCAGCAGGCGTGCGTTAGGGCACACCTTCATGTGGTGCTCTATTATCCCCCTTGGGATCCCGACAAGGTCCGTTGGCTCCCATGCGAACACGTCGTTGTTCGCGGGGAGAAATTGATCACGGCCTCTTCCTGGTCCGGGGGGAGGCCGGCGCCTATGGTGAAGGTAGGGCCCAGCTCCCCATCCTCGTCAATCGGAACTTGCTTTGTTTTGGCCCGATCTTGGGAGAACAACTTCTTCTTCTTTGCTGGCGCAGCCCCTGGGCTCCTCGGGGCTCCCCCCTCGCTTGGCCGCGCAACCGCCGCGGCCCTGAGGGCGAGCTTGAGGGCCATGAGCGCGTCCTTGGTGTCCCTCGCCACGGCGAGGACGCCGCTGCTTCTCGGCATCTTCATGAGATTCTAGCCAGGGTGGGTTGCCGCCATGAACTTGGCCAAGGCTGAGTACCCAAGAATGGCGTTGTACAGCAGGCCGATGCAGGCGATGTCGAAGTCGATGAGCTTGGTGTAGTAGTTGTCGCGGGTGCCGAAGGTGACGGGGAGGCAGATCTGCCCCAGGGGCAGGTGGAGCCGTCAACGACCCCGGAGAAAGGCTCGGTGGGGCGGAGCGGGCCGTGGGGCACATGAAGCAGGTCGAATGCTTCCATGGAGAGGACTTTGAGGCCGGCTGCGCCGTCGATGAGGGTCCTGGTGACCGCTACATTGCAGATGGTGGGAGTGCAGAGCACCGGGAGCGCGCCGGCGCCGGCCGTGGTCGCGGGGTGGTCCCTTGAGTCGAAGGTGAGGTCGGCCTTAGGCGCCACCCAGCCCGAAGGAGCTCCCTGCTGCACGTGGGCGGCGCCCATCTGGCGGAAAAACTGGTTGACATGGCGGTCCGAGGCCGGCGCCTGCGAACCGCCGAGGAGGGCCGCGACGACGTGGGGTGCTGGCGCTATAAAGCGCACGATGAAGAGGCCGCACAGCTCCTCCCAGGAGGCCACTAAAGACTTCGGCAAGCCCAGGAGCCAGACGCGCGACACACCCGTAAGGGCCATGGGTAGCCAATTCGCCATGGCCTTGTCGTCGTTGCCGGCCGCCCAAACAACCTCTGCATACGCCTGTAGAAACCCCGCCGGATCCGCTGCACCGTCGTATCAAGGCAGCAGCTCTGGCCTGAACTTGGGTGGCCACTGCACTCGCCGCAAAGCAGGGGTGAAAGCCTGGAGGCCCATGGCGCCTCCGAACGCACCCGTCGGTCCGGTCGGTGGAGCGGCGCCCGCCATGAGAGTCGAACGGCGCGGATGAGGTACAACTGGCGAGGAGGTGAATCTTCGACGCCCCCTACCTGGCGCGCCAAATGTCGAATTCGGGGCTCCGCAGACCCTAGATAGATTCGAACTCTGGGGTGCGTGCGAAGAACTCAACCTCCCCAATTTGCTAACTCGTCGATCTCATGGCCTAGCTCGATGAACTGGAAGGAAATGGGACACAATAGTTTACCCAGGTTTGGGCCACCTTGCAGTGTAAAACCCTACTCCTGCTTTGTGGTGGATTTTCCTCGAGGTGGTATGAGGATGAACTAGTACAGTGGTAGAACCACCTCAGGGGGTGTGTTCTTGTGCTGGTGTCGGTGTGGATGCTCTGAATGCGGATCTGTTGCCCCCCTCTATGGTGGTGGCTAGGCTATACTTATAGTGGCCTTGTTCCTCTTCCCCCAAAAACAAAGGCGGGAAGGGATCCAACAACGGCCAAATTCGAAGGGAGACAACTAGTACACCTATCCTGACGAAAGGTGGTCTGCACCTGCAAAGCTTCTGGTCGTGATGCCGTGGTGGGCTCGGTGATGACCTCCATCCTGCTGTCCTTGCGGTCTTGGTCTTGTAGCATGGAAATTGAAACCTTTGGTAGATGCCTCGGGACTCCGCGCCTGCGCTTGCCTCTTTAGCACCAAAGAGGAAACCCGCTGTACTGCGCCCGCTCGTGCCCGCCTGGCATTGGTCGTCATGGCTTGCGTCATCCGAACCTCGCGAGGTGAGGGCTCGCATAGAAATCTCCGCTCCTCAGGAGCCAGCCTAAGGAGGCCGCTCCTTCTGGAGGTCTTGGCGTCGTTCGCCTCGCGAGGATATTGTGTTGTTGGTGCTAAAGGTGGGCCGTACCAGGCCGTCATTGGAGCCACGCCATGGGCCACAGGCAGGCAAGTCTGGGTACCCCGGTTCCTAGAACACCGACAAGGCTCAACAACATCAGCACACGAGCACAGTGCCGAATTTTTATTAATAATAGTCAATAATCATGTAATTATGAGAATAGGAAAGGGTCTACCTAGGGGTGAGTGTATGCGCGTGTATATGAGTGCTTGCGTCTGTACTGTGTTCACAAAAATAAAATCTGAAAAATAGGAAGGACGTGAAAACAACGTCAACACCTGGACGCTATTGCGCACAATGTCGAGGGCTGGACGCCATTGCGGACAACGTCCCAGTTAATGGTTTGACCAACTGCTCTAAATAGATTAAACCGAGTCTTTTTCTCTAATGGACAGACGTCCTGTCGCCTTTAAACCCTAGTATGCATGGATTCGTCGCTCCTTGATACGTCTCCATCGTATCTACTTCTCCAAACACTTTTGCCCTTGTTTTGGACTCTAACTTGCATGATTTGAATGGAAGTAACCCGGCCTGACGCTGTTTTCAGCAGAATTGCCATGGTGTTATTTTTGTGCAGAACTAAAAGTTCTCGGAATGACCTGAAACTTCACGGAGAATATTTTTGGAATTAATAAAAAATACTGGCGAAAGAATCAAGGCCAGGGGGCCCACACCCTGTCCACGAGGGTGGGGGCGCGCCCCCTGCCTCGTGGCCCCCCTGGTGCTCCACCGACCTCAACTCCAACTCCATATATTCACGTTCGGGGAGAAAAAAACAGAGAGAAGGATTCATCGCGTTTTACGATATAGAGCCGCCGCCATGCCCTAATCTCTCTCGAGAGGGCTGATCTGCAGTCCGTTCGGGGCTGCGGAGAGGGGAATCCGTCGCCATCGTCATCATCAACCTTCCTCCATCACCAATTTCATGATGCTCACCGCCGTGCGTGAGTAATTCCATCGTAGGCTTGCTGGACGGTGATGGGTTGGATGAGATTTACCATGTAATCGAGTTAGTTTTGTTAGGGTTGATCCCTAGTATCCACTATGTTCTGAGATTGATGTTGCTATGACTTTGCTATGCTTAATGCTTGTCACTAGGCCCCGAGTGCCATGATTTCAGATCTGAACCTATTATGTTTCCATGAATATATGTGAGTTCTTGATCCTATCTTGCAAGTCTATAGTCACCTATTATGTGTTATGATCCGTTAACCCCGAAGTGACAATAATCGGGATACTTACCGGTGATGACCGTAGTTGAGGAGTTCATGTATTCACTAAGTGTTAATGCTTTGGTCCGGTACTCTATTAAAAGGATGCCTTAATATACCTTAGTTTCCAATAGGACCCCGCTGCCACGGGAGGGTAGGACAAAAGATGTCATGCAAGTTCTTTTCAATAAGCATGTATGACTATATTCGGAATACATGCCTACATTACATTGATGAATTGGAGCTAGTTCTGTGTCACCCTATGTTATAACTATTACATGAGGAATCGCATCCGGCATAATTCTCCATCACCGATCCAATGCCTACAAGCTTTTCACATATTGTTCTTTGCTTAGTTACTTTTCCGTTGCCACTGTTACAATTACTACTAAACTGCTACTATTACTTTTGCCACCGTTACCGTTACTTCCATACTACTTTGCTACTAAATACTTTGCTGCAGATACTCAGTTATCCAGGTGTGGTTGAATTGACAACTCAACTGCTAATACTTGAGAATATTCTTTGGCTCCCCTTGTGTCGAATCAATAAATTTGGGTTGAATACTCTACCCTCGAAAACTGTTGCGATCCCCTATACTTGTGGGTTATCAAGACTATTTTCTGGCGCCGTTGCCGGGGAGCATAGCTCTATTCTTTGAGTCACTTGGGATTTATATCTACTGATCACTATGAGGAACTTGAAAGATGAGAAAACCAAAATTTATCCCTCAACTACGAGGGGAGGTAAGGAACTGCCATCTAGCTCTGCACTTGATTCACCTTCTGTTTTGAGTAAGCTTGCGACACCTAAACCTACTTCTTCTATTAATTCTGATGTGTCGCATGTTATTGATGATGCCACTTTTGCTATGCACGATACTTATGATGAAACTACTTCTATGCTTGATACTCCTGTGCCACTAGGTGAATTTCTTGATGAACAACTTGCTAGGGCTAGAGAGAATGAAATTATTGAAACTGATAATATTGACGAAAGTGATGATGAAGGCTCTCCCCCTAGATATGAATTGCTTATTGTGCCTGAGGGTTATGCTATGGATAAAGAAACTGCTAGAGACTTTCTTGCTTGCAATGATAGGAGTGATCTTAAGAAATTATTAGCTAAGCTGAAAGAAAATTCTCTGAATGCTAGAATGAAATATGACCCTGCTTTTGCTACTTCACCTATCTTTATTATTGATAAGGATTATGATTTCTCTGTTGATACTGAGATAATTACTTTGGTTGAATCTGATCCTTTCTATGGCTATGAATCTGAAACTGTTGTGGCACATCTTACTAAATTAAATGATATAGCCACCCTGTTCACTAATGATGAGAAAACTCGCTACTACTATATCCTTAAATTATTTCCGTTCTCATTAAAGGGTGATGCTAAGATATGGTTTAATTCTCTTGATCCTGGTTGTGTGCGTAGTCCCCAGGATATTATTTACTACTTCTCTGCTAAATATTTCCCCGCTCATAAGAAACAAGGAGCTTTAAGGGAAATATATAATTTTGTGCAAATTGAGGAAGAGAGTCTCCCACAAGCTTGGGGGAGGCTTCTCCAATTACTTAATGCTTTGCCTGATCATCCTCTCAAGAAAAATGAAATACTTGATATCTTTTATAATGGACTAACTGATGCTTCCAGAGACCACCTGGATAGTTGTGCTGGTTGTGTTTTCAGGGAAAGAACAGTTGATCAAGCTGAATTGCTATTGAATAATATGTTGACTAATGAACATAATTGGACACTTCGTGAGCCAACTCCTAAGCCAACTCCGAAGAAAAGGGGTATTCTATTTCTCAGCCCTGAAGATATGCAAGAGGCAAAGAAAACTATGAAGGAAAAAGGTATTAAAGCTGAAGATGTTAAGAATTTACCTCCTATTGAAGAAATACATGGTCTTAATTTACCGCCTGTTGAAGAAATACATTGTCTTGATAACCCGACACAGGTAGTAAAGGTAAATTCTCTCTATATATTCGATGAAGGTGACATCGCTCGTTATAAGTCTGCTAGCCAATGCTTAGATGAGTTTGATAATTTTATTGTCAAACAAGAAGACTTCAATGCTTATTTTCGTAGACAATTGAAACGCAATGCTTTTATGCTTGAACACTTGAGTGATTATATGGCTAGCATTAAAGGTGAACTTAAACTTATTAGTAAACATGCTTCTATGGTTACCACTCAAGTAGAACAAGTACTTAAAGCTCAAAATGATTTGCTCAATGAATTAAATTATAAGAAAAATGACTTTGCTGTTAGAGTTGCAACTAGAGGAGGTAAAGTGACTCAGGAACCCTTGTATCCTAAAGGCCACCCTAAGAGAATTGAGCAAGATTCTCAGAGAACTAATGTTGATGCACCTAGTCCTTCTAAAAGGAAGAAAAAGAAAAATGATAGGACTTTGCATGCTTCTAGTGAACCTGTTGTTGACACACCTGGGAATCCCAATGATATTTCTATTTCTGATGCTGAGACACAATCTGGTGATGAACATGAACCTAGTGATAATGTTAATTATGATGTTCATGTTGATGCTCAACCTAGTAATAACAATGATGTAGAAATCTGGTGATAACCCACAATCAAAGAATCAACGTTATGATAAGAGAGACTTCGTTGCTAGGAAGCACGGTAAAGAAAGAGAACCATGGGTTCAGAAACCCATGCCTTTTCCTCCTAAACCATCCAAGAAAAAGGATGATGAGGATTTTGAGCGCTTTGCTGAAATGATTAGACCTATCTTCTTGCGTATGCGTTTGACTGATGTGCTTAAAATGAATCCTTATGCTAAGTATATGAAAGAAATTGTTAAAAATAAGAGAAAGATACCGGAAGCTGAAATTTCCACCATGCTTGCTAATTATACTTTTAAGGGTGGAATACCAAAGAAACTTGGAGATCCAGGAGTACCAACTATACCATGCTCCATTAAAAGAAACTATGTTAGAACTGCTTTATGTGATCTTGGAGCTGGTGTTAGTGTTATGCCTCTCTCTTTATATCGTAGACTTGATTTGAATAAGTTGGCACCTACTGAAATATCTTTGCGAATGGCCGATAAATCATCTGATATACCTGTCGGTATTTGTGAGGATGTGCCTGTTGTAGTTGCAAACGTTACTATTTTAACGGACTTTGTTATTCTTGATATTCCCGAGGACGATAGTATGTCTATTATTCTCGGAAGACCCTTTTTGAATACTGCAGGGTCTGTTATTGATTGCAACAAAGGCAATGTCACTTTTCATGTTAATGGTAATGAGCATATGGTACACTTTCCGAGGAAACAACCTCAAGTCCACAGTATCAATTCTATTGGAAAAATTTCAACTATTGGAGGTTTTGAATTTCCTCTTCCTACTGTTAAGAAGAAATATGATATTCTTATTGTTGGGGATGTGCATATCCCCGTTGAGGTAACCTAGTGTTATTCAAAATTTCTCTGGTTCCATGTTATTCGGAATGAGTTTGTTAACAAGACTTGATCAACCTTGTTAGTGGATTCCTTTTGATAAGCATGAGATGGATGAAGTTAGAAGGCACAACCTTCTGTATTCTTCTTTTACTTTCTGTTATTTAGATTAAATAAAGCAAAAATAGCATTTTCTGTCTGTTTTCTGATTTATCCGTGCAATAATAAAAATACCCCGAAAATAAAAGTTCTCCAAATGCCCCGAAAATGAAATATGATTTTTTCTGGAATATTTGAGAATATCTAGCACTGAGAACACATCAGGGGGAGCAAGCACCTGGCCACGAGGGTCCAGGGCGCGCCCACCCCCTGGGTGCGCCCCCTGCCTCGTGGGCCCATGGCGGTTCCCCTCCACTTATTCCAGCCACGACACACTCCTTCCTCCCAAAAAATCACCAACTAGCTCAAGCACGAGTGTAGCTCATCTTGCTGCGATTTTCGATCTCCTTGCTCAAAGCTCCACTAACAAAACTACTTTGGGGGATTGTTCTTCGGTATGTGACTCCTCCAATGGTCCAATTAGTTTTTGTTCTAGTGCTTTATTCATTGCAAATTTTTGCTGCTTAGGTGACCCTGTTCTTGAGCTTGCATGTCAAATTTTTATGGTCCCAAGTAGTTCTAATGCATGATATAGTCTCTAGGCACTTGTGGGAGTAGTTGCTATCAATTTTGTTGAGTTTGGTTCACTTTTATTTCGAGTTACTAAAATTTTCAGAAATTTTTCAGAGGAAGAAATATGTCTAGGAAATTGTATCAAGGTGGTTCTTCAAGGAAGCAAGGACCCAGGCCCGCAATGCGTGAGTCGGACCATGAACTACCAAGAGAAGCTCAAGTGCGGCCTTGTGAATGGCCGTCAGACGATTTCTTGGTCCGAGCAGGAATTAAGGAGGAATTTGATGCATATGTGCGTAATGCTGAACTCGAGGGCTTCATGATAGATCAGTGTTCTCAGTATTATCACCTAACTGATTCCCTTGTGAGAAGGTTCAAATTTTCATCATCACGTAATTCTCACACTGTCCTATTTGATATCTATGGCAAATCTTATACGATGGACTTAGAGGATTTTAATACTGCTTGCAAACTTCCACAATGGGGTGGTGTTAGTGAACCTCGCAAATCTGAGTTTAGAGATTTTCTTGCTAGTATTATAGTGGGGGAATCTAGAGATGTAACACAAGCTACCATAGGGAGCATTCATTTTCTTGCTATACATTATTTTGCTCTCTTCATAGGTAGGTGCATAAATGGTAAGGATGAGCATGTCACATGTGTGTCCCTGATCTTAGCGTTCTCAAGAGTGCTGTTTTAGGAGATAGAAAATATAACTTGGGGGCCATTGTTGCACGGAGGTTGCATAATAATGGTTTAAGTGGAGACTTGTTTGGTGGAATTTATGCAACCTGTGTGGCTAATTTCTTGGGATACCCATACATGAAAATGATATGGAATTGCCTCCCACTTATCTAGGATATGAGGCTATGGTTCGCCATCAGTTTATTGAGAGGAATGAACAACCTCTCCAATACCGACTAATGTTTGACAGGCGCCACATTTTCCATGTTGCTCTCCCTGCTCCTACTTTCTTTGACTATCAGACAAAAGGGAGATTAATTATAACCAGGGAGGAGGCGAACGAGTATAAGAGGAGGACGGAGACAGCTCGCCCCCAAGCGGCAGCTCATGAGGCAATAGCTGCAGCATCACAGTACAACCCCAACTACAACTTTGGATATCCGCCAGGCCAGCCATGGCCTTAGACAAACTTAGGCCAAAAGCCTAAGCTTGGGGTAGTACGTATTTCTCACCGACATTACATTCATGTTCACACACTCATGCTAGTTGTCGGTGCTCGTACTTTTTCATTGTAATATCCATGCTAGTTTATTTTCTTTTTCTCGCTTTCTTCTTGTGTGTTTGATAAACCTTAAGAAAGAAAAAATTAGTTGTAGCTTTTAGCTAGTTTACTTTCTATGCCTGTAGTAGTATCAATTAAAGAAAACCCAAAAAGATTTCATGTTCTTCTTTTGTTTTTTGGGAGCTTTCCCGTGTAAATAGTTTTATTTCTTTTCTTTGGGAGTCGAGAAGAGAAGACCATAATGAAAATGTTGAAGTGGCTCTTATATGCATTATTGTTGATTTAACCAAGATCCCATATTATCTTGTCTTCTCCTTTGTATTAAATGCCTGCAGATTCCAGCTTAGTCCAATGCACGTGCACTATTATTATTATCCACATCGTTCGGTCGTGCAAGTGAAAGGCAATAATGACGATATATGATGGACTGATTGAGATGAGAGAAGCTGGTATGAACTCGACCTCTCTTGTTTTTGTAAATATGATTAGTTCATCATTCCTGATTCAGCCTATATGAATGAACATGTTTGCAATGACAATTAGAGATTATAGTTGCTTATTCCATGCTTAATTAGCTAGGATCTTATAATGGTTTACCTTGCGTGCCAACATGCTATTAAAATGGTTGTGATGTGGTATGATAGGGTGGTATCCTCCTTTGAACAATTCGAGTGACACTTGGCACATGTTCACACATGTAGTTGAAACAAATCAACATAGCCTTCACGATATTTATGTTCATGGTGGATTATATCCTACTCATGCTTGCACTCAATGTTCATTAATTTTAATGCATGTTCATGACTGTTGTCGCTCTCTAGTTGGTCGCTTCCCAGTCTTTTCTAGCCTTCACTTGTACTAAGCGGGAATACTGTTTGTGCATCCACTTCCATAAACCCCAAAGTCATTCCATATGAGTCCACTATACCTTCCTATATGCAGTATCTACCTGCCGTTCCAAGTAAATTTGTAACTCTAAACCTTCAAATGAAATTCTGTTTTGCATGCTCGAATAGCTCATGTATCAACTAGGGTTGTCTGCATCTTCCATGCTAGGCGGGTTATTCTCAAGAGGAGTGGACTCCGCTCCTCACTCACGAGAAAATGGCTGGTGCCCGGGATGCCCAGTCCCATGCTCTAAGCAAATCAAATCGAAATAATTGCAAACAAAACTCCCCCGGGACTCTTGTTAGTTGGAGGCACTCGTTGTTTCGAGCCAGCCATGGATTGATGCTTGTTGGTGGAGGGGGAGTATAAACTTTACCATTCTGTTTGGGAACCGCCTATAATGTGTGTAGCATGGAAGATATCGAGATCTCTCGGTTGTTATGTTGACAATGAAAGTATGCCGCTCAAAATATTATTCATATCTACTTCAAAATCGAGCTCTGGCACCTCTACAAATCCCTGCTTCCCTCTGCGAAGGGCCTATCTATTTACTTTCATGTTGAGTCATCACCCTCTTATTAAAAAGCACCAGCTGGAGAGCACCGCTTTCATTTACATACATTACTATTAATTTATATTGAGTATGACTATGACTGGATCTCTTTTACCATGAATTGCAATGTTTAGTCAGTCCTTGATCTTCAAAGGTGCTCTACATTTATGTTTTGCGGTCTAAGAAAGGGCTAGCGAGATACCATCTTGTTATATCATATTATGATTGTTCTGAGAAAGTGTTGTCATCCGAGATTTATTATTATTGCTCGCTAGTTGATTATGCCATTGATATGAGTAAACATGAGACCTAAATGTTATTGTGAATATGGTTAGTTCATAATCTTTGCTGAAAACTTGAATGCTGGCTTTACATATTTACAACAACAAGAGCAAACAGAGTTTGTAAAAGTTTTTCTTTATCACTTTCAGTTTATCGACTGAATTGCTTGAGGACAAGCAAAGGTTTAAGCTTGGGGGAGTTGATACGTCTCCGTCGTATCTACTTCTCCAAACACTTTTGCCCTTGTTTTGGACTCTAACTTGCATGATTTGAATGGAACTAACCCGGATTGACGTTGTTTTCACCAGAATTGCCATGGTGTTATTTTTGTGCAGAAATAAAAGTTCTCGGAATGACCTGAAACTTCACGGAGAATATTTTTGGAATTAAAAAAATACTGGCGAAAGAATCAAGGCCAGGGGGCCCAGACCTTGTCCATGAGGGTGGGGGCGCCCCCTGCCTCGTGGGCCCCCTGGTGCTCCACCGACCTCAACTCCAACTCCATATATTCACGTTCGGGGAGAAAAAAATCAGAGAGAAGGATTCATCGCGTTTTACGATACGGGGCCGCCGCCAAGCCCTAATCTCTCTCGAGAGGGCTGATCTGCAGTCCGTTCGGGGCTGCGGAGAGGGGAATCCGTCGCCATCGTCATCACCAACCTTCCTCCATCACCAATTTCATGATGCTCACCGCCGTGCGTGAGTAATTCCCTCGTAGGCTTGCTGGACGGTGATGGGTTGGATGAGATTTACCATGTCATCGAGTTAGTTTTGTTAGGGTTTGATCCCTAGTATCCACTATGTTCTGAGATTGATGTTGCTATGACTTTGCTATGCTTAATGCTTGTCACTAGGGCCCGAGTGCCATGATTTCAGATCTGAACCTATTATGTTTCCATGAATATATGTGAGTGCTTGGTGCTATCTTGCAAGTCTATAGTCACCTATTATGTGTTATGATCCGTTAACCCCGAAGTGACAATAATCGGGATACTTACCGGTGATGACCATAGTTTGAGGAGTTCATGTATTCACTAAGTGTCAATGCTTTGGTCCGGTACTCTATTAAAAGGAGGCCTTAATATCCCTTAGTTTCCAATAGGACCCCGCTGCCACGGGAGGATAGGACAAAAGATGTCATGCAAGTTCTTTTCAATAAGCACGTATGACTATATTCGGAATACATGCCTACATTACATTGATGAATTGGAGCTAGTTCTGTGTCACCCTATGTTATAACTATTACATGAGGAATCACATCCGGCATAATTCTCCATCACCGATCCAATGCCTATGAGCTTTTCACATATTGTTCTTTGCTTAGTTACTTTTCCGTTGCCACGATTACAATTACTACTAAACTGCTACTGTTACTTTTGCCACCGTTACCATTACTTCCATACTACTTTGCTACTAAATACTTTGCTGCAGATACTCAGCTATCCAGGTGTGGTTGAATTGACAACTCAACTGCTAATACTTGAGAATATTCTCTGGCTCCCCTTGTGTCGAATCAATAAATTTGGGTTGAATACTCTACCCTCGAAAACTGTTGCGATCCCCTATACTTGTGGGTTATCACTCCTCAACCTCGCCATGTGCCAACCAGCCTCTAGCACTCGACATCTCCGATCATCACCGCAACCCTATCTATCTTGTTTCCTTTTCACTAGTAGGATCCCCCAATCTATCTCGGGGTTCACACATGTGATTTGTTGTAAGGTGGTCTTGCCTCTATGTTGGTTCCAGTCTTTGTCCAATTGATTACCAAAAGAGTTTTCCCCTGCTTTGTATTTCAAAGCAACAAACACCATACACATAACATTGCTGGGGCGAGCAGCACATCAAGACCAAAAGAAAAGGCAAAAACAAATGCCAACAACGGCAGCTTGACAAAACATGGATGAAACGCCACCGCTGCACCCTCCGGAGGCAAACCACCACAGCCCGATGCTCTGATCTGCCGTGTACCAAGCATCACCTTCAACAAGGGATGCGACGCCAACGACGCTGCTTCCTGGATGAGTCCTTGGGTTTCCCCCGGCACGCGGAGGGAAGTGGGGATGGCTACCACCGACACCCTCCAAGAAGGAATGGTGCACCAACAGGTGTCACCACATCGGCCGGACGAACCGACAAGGATTTATCCCGCGCTCCAAACCCCACCACCCAACCGGACCGACCAGCCAAACCGTCGCCCACACCATGCGCCATCGCAGTTGTGCCGCCACCCACGTTGTCTCACTGCGAGCACCAACACGAGGCCAAGAAGACCAGAGATAATTGCCAAGCGAGGGGAGCAGCAGCATCAAGCCCGAGCGGGAGGGAACCACCTCCACTGCCATCGTGCAAGAGGCCTGCGCCTCCGCCACCATCGCGACCGTCATCCGGACACGGCAGCGGGGCATACCAGGCCACCCCTGGCCCGCCCAGGCCCGAAACAGGCCTGCTAAGCCCCGCCGGCCATGCTGCAGCAGGCTGGCATCGTGCCGCCAGCACCCAGCCGCTCAATGCCGCTCCCCTGCCTCCCGGAAGTCTCGCCGCAGACCCGCCCCGCTGCCGGCCCGCCCAGGCCAGATGGGGCCTGTTGAGGGAGTCCTGGATTAAGGGGTCCTCGGGCATCCGGGCTATGTGACGTGGGCCAGAATAATGGGCCATGAAGATACAAGACAGAAGACTTCCTCCCGTCTCCGGATGGGACTCTCCTTTGCGTGGAAGGCAAGCTTGGCATTTGGATATGAATATTCCTCTCTCTGTAAACCGACTCTGTACAACCCTAGGCGCCTCCGGTGTCTATATAAACCGGAGGGTTTAGTCCGTAGAGGCAATCATAATCATACAGGCTAGACATCTAGGGTTTAGCCATTACGATCTCGAGGTAGATCAACTCTTGTAACCCCATATTCATCCAAGATAATCAAGCAGGAAGTAGGGTATTACCTCCATCAAGAGGGCCCGAACCTGGGTAAACATCGTGTCCCTGTCTCCTGTTACCTTTGATCCTCAGACGCACAGTTCGGGACCCCCTACCTGAATCCACCGGTTTTGACACCGACATTGGTGCTTTCATTGAGAGTTCCACTGTCGCCAGAAGGTTCGATGGCTCCATCAGTCATCTACAACAATGCTGCCCTGAGAGAGATCTTTCTCCCCGGCTAGATCTTTGTGTTCGGCGGCTTCGCACTGCGGGCCAACTCGCTTGGCCATCTAGAGCAGATCGACAGCTACGCCCCAGGTCACCAGATCAGTTTTTGAAATCTAGATTATGTCACGGATATCCGAGGAGACTTGATCTTCCAAGGGTTCGCGACCCCAACCTCCGCTCTGGACTTAGATCCGGGGCGCATCACTAGGTCCGAAGACGGGATTCCCGAGCCCGCTGGACTCTCTGCGGCTATCGAGCCTAGTTCGGGAGAGCCGGAGGAAGCAGTGCCACCGGCAATCATCATAAAGCCGGACTCTTCTCCGGACACTGGGTCCGAACCCTCGGAGTCAGCATCGTGTGAGCTTGGCCAAGGAGTCTTCTTCCCGCCATATTCCATGGACTCTTTTCTCCCTGGCCAAACCTCACCTTTAAGCGAGGCTCTGGACTTAATACGATCCCTCGTCATTACAGAGGGGCAACGTCCGAACTATGCCCAGCCCGGACTAGGGGCTGAGTGTGGGGAATTTTACGTCCCACCCACCACCCACTTCATAGCCAATGTCAAGGACTTAGCCGACAGGCTCGATTATGACTCCGAAGACATCGACGGTATGGACGACAATGCCGGAGACGAACAAATCCAAAACCCACCGCATACCGGACGTTGGGCGGCCACCTCCACATACGACGTATACATGGTGGATACGCTAAAAGATGATGGCGATGAAGGCTATAAGAATCCAATCAAGGACAATAACACTGATAAACCACCAAAACGGCGGCATCAGCGGCGCCGGTCAAAATCACGCCACGGAAAAGAAGGCAATGCCGGCAACGGAGACGATAACACTCCAGAGAATGCCGAAGACCCAGACGCCCTCGTCGAACCAACATCCGAACAGGATGATAGGGAGGAGGGGCAGAGTAACCCTGACGAGCCAGTCGGGAGCGAGGACTCGGAGGACAACAATTGTATACCACCTTCCGAAGACGAAATAAGCCTCGGCAATGAAGACTTCATTGTGCCAGAGGAACCCCTCGATCAAGAACGCTTTAAGCAACAGCTCGTCACAACCGCGAGGAGCCTGAAAAGGAAGCAACGGCTTCGAGCCGAACAGGATACGCTCAACGACAGATGGACTACTGTCCTGGCAGCCGAGGAATATGGCCTCGAGCAACCAACCAAAAGCTACCCGAAGCGCAAGTTGTTACCCCAATTCGATGTTGAGGTGCGGGAGCCCCTAACACCAGCGCGTAACGCAACCGATAAACCAGACAGGCCACCGCATGGCCGAGACAGAATGACTACCCAAGCTGAGCACCAGCCCACATTACCCCGCCGTAAAGGCAGGGAGACAGCGGCCCGGAATTACACCTACGACCTACGGCAGGACCTAGACACTAGGGCAGGCTTAGCCAAATCAATCTACGGGTCAAGGGGACGTGCCCCAACACGAGAGGACGGCTATCAGGCCCGGCGTGATCAACACAACCTTACTCGGGGCAAAAACCGCATAGGGACGTCCGCCGAACTCTGTCGCGACGTCGCCCATTATAGAGGCGTCGCACACCCCCTATGCTTCACCAAGGAAGTAACGGAGCACGAATTCCCAGAAGGGTTTAAACCTATGAATATCAAATCATATGATGGAACAACCGACCCCGCGGTATGGATTGAGGATTTTCTTCTCCATATCCACATGGCCCGCGGTGACGACCTACATGCCATCAAATACCTCCCACTAAAATTAAAGGGACCAGCCCGACACTGGCTAAACAGCCTCCCAGAGAACTCCATTGGCAGTTGGGAAGGCTTGGAAGACGCCTTTCGTGACAACTTCCAAGGTAGATATGTCCGGCCTTCGAACGCCGATGACCTGAGCCACATCATCCAACAGCCTGGAGAGTCAGCCAGGAAACTCTGGACTAGGTTCCTAATTAAAAAGAACCAAATTGTCGACTATCCGCATGCCGAAGCCCTCGCGGCCTTTAAACATAGCGTCTGACATGAGTGGCTTGCCCATCACCTCGGCCAAGAAAAACCTAAGTCCATGGCAGCTCTTACTGCACTGATGACCCGCTTCTGCGCGGGAGAAGATAGCTGGCTTGCTCGTAGAAGGAATAGCACTAGCGATCCTGGCACCTCCAAAGCCAGGGACGGCAATCGCAAGCCACGATGCAATAAAAACAAGCATCGAAACAATAATGCAGGAACCCAAGACACGACGGTCAATGTCGGATTCAGTGGCCCCAAATCCGGTCAACGAAAGAAGCCATTCAAGGCAAACAGAGATGGTCCATCCAGTTTAGACAGGATACTGGATCGGCCCTGTCAGATTCATGGCAGCCCTGACAAACCCGCCAACCATACCAACAGAAATTGCTGGGTTTTCAAACAAGCCGACAAGCTCAATGCCGAACACAAAGGGAAGGGGCCGCCCAGTGATAGCGAAAACGAAGAGAGTCGCCAACCGAACACAGGGGGACAAAAGCAATTTCCCCCCAAAGTAAAAACAGTAAACATGATATATGTGACGCATATCCCTACAGAGGAGCGCAAGCGCGCACTACGAGATGTCTACGCCATAAAGCCGGTCGCCCCATAATTTAACCCATGGGCGGCCTGCTCGATCACTTTTGATAGCAAGGACCACCCCACCAGTATCCGTCACGGGGGTTCGGCAGCTCTGGTCCTCGATTCAATTGTCAATGGATTCCATCCCATGCGAGTCCTTATGGACGGCGGCAGTAGTCTTAATTTACTCTTCCAAGACACTGTCCGCAAGATGGGCATCGATCCCTCAAGGATCCAGCCCACCACAACTACCTTCAAGGGAGTAATACCCGGCGTGGACATCCACTTCACGGGCTCTATCACACTGGAAGTCGTCTTCGGTTCGCCGGACAACTTTTGATGCGAAGACTTGATCTTCAATATTGTCCCGTTTCGCAGTGGCTACCATGCACTGCTCGGACGGACCGCTTTTGCTCGTTTCAATGCGGTCCCACACTACGCCTATCTAAAGCTTAAGATGCCCGGTCCACGCGGCGTCATCACGATCAATGGAAACACGGAACGCTCCCTCCGTACCGAGGAGCATACCGCTGCCATCGCAGCCAAAATACAAAGCGGCCCCATCAAGCCGCATACCCCATCGGCCATTAAGCCGTCGGCCTCTATTACGCAGGACCGGTCAATCTTAGGGCTGGACTAGCAAGTCCGCCTCCGTCGTTCGCCACATATACTCGCGAAGTTCGTATCGCGCATGCATAATTATGCACTTAAAATACCTTGGTCATCGGCGGAGGAACAATACGGACAGGCCTACAATACGGTTTTCCCTCCTACAGCCTTCTTCTCTTTTTTCTAACTATTTCTTATCTTTCGCCACAGGTGATTCAAAACCTGTTCATTCTGCAGACCTACAAGGACTCTTTCGGAGCCCGGTTTCGTCCGAATAACCAAAGATTGCTCCTTTTAAGGAATCCTTTTAGCTGAGGCACAGGCAGCGCAGATGTGCGACGGGCGGTCCAAAAGATTTTTTGTAGACAAAACACTCTATTTAAAACCTGTATAGAGCCCTTTTTCTCAGCCTTCGACCCCTGGCATGTAAAATGGCCTGGGTAGTGGTGTTATAATTTGTAAGATTACGTTCAACGTATCAATCAGATCCCAGTGAACATAATCCGTCTTCAGTACTTGCTTTTCCTCATAGAATTGTATTTTGCTTCTTCGGGTGTTTCACGCATACACCTCGGCACTAATTGCCAGGGGCTCGATACGGCAACACATCGGTTGCCGAAAAGTCCGAATAGCTCTACAACATACTTCGGCGTCACGAGTTTGGCATTATATGCATCAGCTCTGAATCATGTCTTGGGTCAATAGTTGGGTTGCCCGGCTCCTGTGCTTACTACCTTACGTTCCATCTTATCAACTAAGGTAGTAAAGGGAGAACTACTGCGATTGTGTTTCCGGTTCACCTGGTTAAACACCTTAGTAGAGAAAGCTGAAAACTGACTATCATGATGCGGCGAGAGCTGGTCAACCACTCGGCGCCTTATTAGAGTCTTTTGCGATTTCTTCCGTATAACATGAAGGACCGTTTTCCGATCACTTATGTAATGCAACCGTATTCGGATAACCGCGTACATACCAGGGCTACATCATAGTCCCACCGTCAAACTCCTATGGCTAAGTGAAAGTGTTAAAGCCCTATAGTCCGATTGCCTAGTTCGCTGCACTGACACCTCCTTTACGGACCAAGACGTTGGGTCAAGTGTGATCAGGTGCTATTCCGAACACCCCCGTATTATATGCGAGGGGGCTCACTAGTAAAAAAAGACACATCCATGACATTTTGGGCCGAACGAATTTTTTTTTCTATCATACATATGACACTTCTATGACGATAATTGTGACAAAACCCGGTATCATCATAGATGTGGTGGGCTCCTACTTCTATGACAAAAAATCATGACAGAAAATGGGCTTTTCGTCCTGGGCGGGCCGGAGACGCAGCTGCATGACATTCTTTGGGCCGTCCATGATGGAAAAAACCGTGGTAGAAGCGAGGGGGAGGAAAATTTTGGGGAGTTCCCGGTTACGGTGGGAGGTCGGGGGCCGAGCGATGCGCGTTTCTCTCGTACACGTACGCGCGTGTGTGCGAGGCGTTGGCTCTAACTAAACCCGAGCGAGGCGTTGGGCTCTAACTAAACCCGAGCGATTGCACTGCAGGCTACGCATTACTGAACCCGAGCGATCGATCGATGGCTGTTAACTGAACCCGATCGAGCGATTCCTTTGCTACTGCTGCTAACTGAAGCCAGTCGATGCTGCCTCTGGGATGAATAGTGAGCGTTGCGGGGGGGGTTTGGATGAACAGTGAGCGGTGGCGTTGCCTCTGGATGAACAGGACCCCGTGGTGTGGTGGAGGGCTGGATGAACAGTAGACGATGGAGGGGTGCCCGTGGAGGGGTGGTTGAACAGGACCCCATGGTGTGGAGGGCTGGATGAACAGTAGACGGTGGAGGGGTGCCCGTGGAG
Source organism: Triticum aestivum (assembly GCF_018294505.1). Classification (NCBI taxonomy): domain Eukaryota; kingdom Viridiplantae; phylum Streptophyta; class Magnoliopsida; order Poales; family Poaceae; genus Triticum; species Triticum aestivum. Next base: position 67,787,043 of record NC_057808.1, on the reverse strand, counting down.
GGGTGGTTGAACAGGACCCCGTGGTGTGGAGGGCTGGATGAACAGTAGACGGTGGAGGGGTGCCCGTGGAGGGGTGGTTGAACAGTAGCCGGTGCAGTAGCGCGCGGCGGAGGCTGGATGAACAGGAGCCCGTGGAGGCTGGAGGAGGTCGACGGTGGAGATGAACAGTATCCCATGGAGTCCCGTTTTGCGGTACGCCACACCCCTCCCGATGAACAGGACCCCCGTTTCGACCGTAGGAGGTCTGTTTCGTCCGTTTTGCGGTACGCCACACCCCTCCCGATCAACAGGACCCCCATTTCGACCGTAGGAGGTCCGTTTCGTCCGTTTTGCGGTACGCCACACCCCTCCCGATCAACAGGACCCCCGTTTCGACCGTAGGAGGTCCGTTTCCTCCGTTTTGCGGTACGCCACGCCCCTCCCGATCAACAGGACCCCGTTCCGAACGTAGGAGGTCCGTTTCCTCCGTTGTGCGGTACGCCAGGCCTCATTTCCATCGCATGTTCCGTCCAAGCCCTCCCGATGAACACGACCACGCATTCCGTTCCGACCCAGCCGGTTGGCTCCCACGCATTCCGTTGCCTCCCGATGAACACGACGCATCCCGTTGCCTCCCCATGAACACGACGCATTCCGTTGCCTCCCCATGAACACGACGACGACGCTGTTTCTCCATTCCGACCCAGCCATGTACACGAGCCCTGGCCGTACGTATGCGCGAGTAGGCGTTCGAGACCCCGCCCGTATGTACACATACATGGCCGTATTTTCTTTCTTGCACCCTGGCCGCTGTACGTACGTGTACATGCTACATGCGCGCCTCTACTACGACACGTACACGCCTCTACTACGACACGTGCGCGCCTCTACATCCACCAGTATATATGTACATACACGTTCGCGACCAGAATGACAACGCTACGTACGCTTCGACCTGGTGGGTCCCGACTGTCAGGCACTTCCTTGCCTGCAAAGATGTAGCTGGTGGGTCCCAGCAGTCAGGGGGCGAATCGTTTTTTTACCCGGACGCACTTCCTTGCGTGCGAAGATGTAGCTGGTGGGTCCCAGCAGTCAGGGGCAAACGTTTTTTTCATGAAATACGATGGCCCGTCCGGTGGGTCCCCGCTGTCAGGTGGAGGAATAATTATTTTGCACGTAATAAGGAGGCACTTCATTGCTGCGGCCGTGGACCCAGCTGTCAGCCTCTCCACGTACGGTCCACGCCCGAGGGAAGCCGTTCCTTGACCACGTTGACCACGCCGTGTCGAGAGCACTAGGGCGGTGGACGACGGCAAGGCCTAGGAAGGGGACGACACGGAGCCGGGGAAGACGCGGCAGTGGATGCCCACGCGTAGAGGAGTACGAGGGTTCACTGGTTCACTGCGGTGTGAGGCTGCCGTCGCCGCAGAATAACAGGGGGTGTGGGTGAGTAGAGGGATGGCCTGGCCAGCGGTGGGAGTAGTAGGGGCGGTGAGGCCTCCGCCGCATCGCAGCCGGCCACGGGAGGCAGGAGCACGAGGCACGACCGGCGCTGGTTTGGGCGGCTGGAGCAAGAAGACCAGAGGTTGAAGAAGCACTACGGCCGTTGGATGGACATCGTACAGTCACTGGAGCTAGAATCGTGCATATTGACTACGTTGACAAAGCCCTCCGTCCCCGTCAACTTAGTAGGCCCACAAGTCAGCCTGCCACTATACTGGGTCCCAGCTAACAGGGGGAGTATTCATTTTTTTGTGCGTAATAAGGAGGCACTTCCTTGCGTGCGAAGATATAGCTGGTGGGTCCGAGCTGTCAGCGGCGGTAACGTTTTTTTCACGAAATACAGAGGCCCTTTCGGTGGGTCCCTAATGTCAGGTGGAGGAATCATTATTTTGCGCGTAATAAGGAGGCATTTCCTTGTGTGCGGCCATGGACCCAGCTGTCGGCCTCTCCACGTACAGTCCACTTCAGATGCATGTCGGTTGTTGACCATGTTGACCAGGCCGCGCTGAGAGCACCAGGGCGGTGGACGACAGCGAGGCCTAGGAAGGGAACGACACAGAGGCAGGGAAGACTCGGCAGTTGTTTCCCACACGGAGGGGAGTACGACTGTACGAGGGTTTACTGGTTCGTCTGCCATCGCCGGAGAATAACAGCAGGTGTGGGTGAGTAGAGGGATGGCTAGGCCAGCGATGGGAGTACGGTGGGGCGGTGAGGCCTGCGCGGCAGCATAGCCGGCCGCGGGGAGGAGGGAGCAGGCAGTCCTACCGGCGCTTGTTTGAGCGGCTGAAGCAGGAAGAGCAGAGATTGAAGAAGCACGACAACCGTTCGATGGACATCCAACAGTCACTGCTTGTGCATCAACCTTTTTTTTTAGGAAAACCTCAAATCTGTGGAAAACAGCATACAGCCCATCTGCCATTATTTCTAATAATTTACAGCCCATTTGCTAATTCTTAAGGTTTTTTTGGAGCCCATATTCTTTTTGTTAGCATTACAGCCCATATTGTGGCCACGGTTAAAAAATTATACGAAATTTTGCATATTTCGGTGCAGTCCGAACTGTTTTTAATCCCGAAATTTCGACTCACATTCAAACTGATTTTAAAAATAAATTTATATCAATATAAAATCGAACAAATTCTCCACGCATAAAAATTAATGTAATTTAAAATCTCGAAATGAAAAAACATATTTGAAACTAATTGCGGTTTGATGTGTTTTAAAAATGTACAGCCCATTTCTCATTACTGATAGGCCATTTTCTCGGCCAGCCGAATGAAGCTCTCCTCGTCTTGAAAGATTTGCAGCCCAACAGGCCTGACAAAGTGACTTACTTGGCAAATCTCAAAAAAACTGGGCTGTGGCCGTGGACCCAGCTGTCAGCCTCTCCACGTATAGTACTCTTCCGATGGAAGTCTGTCGTTGACCACATTGACCACGCCGCGCCGAGAGCACCAAGGCGGTGGACGACGGCGAGGCCTAGGAAGGGGACGATGCGGAGCCGGGGAAGACGCGGTAGTGGATGCCCACGCGGAGAGGAGTACGAGGGTTCACTGGTTCGGCTGCGGCGTGAGGCTGCCGTCGCCGCAGAATAACAGGGGGTGTGGGTGAGTAGAGGGATACCCTGGGCCAGCGGTGGGAGTAGTAGGGGGCGGTGAGGCCTCCGCGGCATCACAGCCGGCCACGAGAGGCAGGAGCACGCGGCACGACCGGCGCTGCTTTGGGCGGCTGGAGCAAGAAGACCAGAGGTTGAAGAAGCACTATGGCCGTTGGATGGACATCGTACGGTCACTGGAGCTAGAATCGTTCATATTGACTAAGTTGACAAAGCCCTCCGTCCTCGTCAACTTAGTAGGCCCACAAGTCAGCCACCCACTATGGTGGGTCCCAGCTAGCAGGGGGTATTCATTTTTTGGTGCGTAATAAGGAGGCACTTCCTTGCGTGCGAAGATATAGCTGGACCCTGCTGTCAGCCTCTCCACGTACAGTCCACATCCGATGGAAGTCGTTCCTTGACCACGTTGACCACGCCGCGCCGAGAGCACCAGGGCGGTGGACGACGGCGAGGCCTAGGAAGGGGACGACGCGGAGCCAGGGAAGACGCGGCAGTGGATGCACACGCGGAGAGGAGTACAAGGGTTCACTGGTTCGGCTGCGCTGCCGTCGCCGCAGAATAACAGGGGGTGTGGGTGAGTGGAGGGATGGCCTGGCCAGCGGTGGGAGTAGTAGGGGCGGTGATGCCTCCGCGGCAGCACAGCCGGCCACGGGAGGCAGGAGCAGGCGGCACGACCGGCGCTGCTTTGGGCGGCTGGAGCAAGAAGACCAGAGGTTGAAGAAGCACGACGGCCGTTGGATGGACATCGTACGATCACTGCAGCTAGAATCGTTTATATTGACTAAGTTGATAAAGCCCTTGGTACGTCAACTTAGTAGGCCCATAGGTCAGCTTCCGAAACGGTGCGCCCCAGATGTCAGGGGGAGGAATCATTTTTTGGGCGGGTGAAGCTAGAATATCCGAGATTTAAGAAGAAGCACGGCATCCGTTGGATGGACATCCAACGGCCACTGCTGCTAGAACCGTGTGTTGACTATAAGTTGACAAAGCCTTGCATACGCGTCAACTCTGTTTTTTTAGGGGACGCGTCAACTTAGTAAGGCCAGAAGTGTGTGGCAGAGAACTTATAGCCCATTTGAGATTTGTAAGAATGTGTAGCCCATTTTTGAATTCTAATGGAATTTACTACAGCCCATTTACAGTTTGTTAAAATTACAGCCCATTTCAACCAATCTTTCAAAACAGAATTCAATAAAATTTCCCACATTTTGATGGGATCCGAAATATTTTTATCCCGAAATTTCTAGTCAGATTAAATACAATTTCAATATAAATTTATATTACGTAAAAATCCAACGAAACATTGCGCTCGCAACAATTAATGAAATTAAAATTTTCAATATCCAAAAATAATATTTTATAAAGTAATCACGTGTTTGGTGCATTTTTTTATAGTTACTGCCTAGTTTTTATAATTACATCCCATTTATTATTTCTTAAAGCCCATTTTCTTGTTAAGCCTAATGCATCCCTCCTAGGAAAGATTTGCAGCCCAGCGGGGCGGAGAATAACAACTTGACCTTGCCTGGGTATTCCTAAAAAAAAGTATAGCTGGGCTAGCCATTTTTAGCTTGAAAAAAATAATATCTGGGCTGGATATTTGGCCTGGGCTAGACGGGCCACAGCCCGCCCAGTTAATACCTGCAGCGATGTTTTCGTTGTTGTTCAGAGGAGGAAAATTAATATCTGGGCTAAACATCGAAAAACTCTGCAGTGCTCACACCTCAAAAACACAAATACTGCTCGAGCTGCTTGGTCCTAGCTGTCGGCCGCTTCTTGTGCAATTCTCTCGTTTATTGACTACTACATAGGTTGACAATGGTGTGGGACCGTGATGTCAGGAAACCAGGAGGAAGCAAAATAAATTATAGTTATATATATATAATAAGGAGGCACTTGCGTACGTGAGGCTATGGACCTGGTGGGTCCCCATTGTCATCCTCTCCAAGTAAAGTCATCTCCTCGCCCGCGCGCGCTTTCCGCCCGAAACAGTCAGCGCCGCCCACCCCGCTTCCCGGTGCAGGCGATTGCTCCGCCTTCAGACGACACAAGTGCCGTCTGTCCGTCCATCTGCCGCCCACATTAATGATACGCGGTTGCCGAGGCGGCTACTCCGGCGCCACACGTCCGTCCCTCCGCCCGCCCACCATTGCTATATAAATTGTTGCGCCGGTCATAGCCGCAGTCATCCGCATCCGTTCCCTTTCTCCTGTCCACGCCACTACTGCCCATCATGGCTTCCTCGCGCTCCAGCACTCTTCAGGACGGGCGGACGACGAACCACAAGGAGATGGCAGCCATTGCTGCCGACCGGCTGGCCGGCAGGCAGCCGGAGGACGACGACGTCCCAATGGAGAACATGGTAGTCGACGATCCGGCGCCAACCCCCTCCTCCGCGCCATCCTTGCCGGTGCATTGCACCATGACCATCGGCGAGGCCCGTGCCCAATATATGGACAGGATGAGGCAGATGCGTGAGGAGCAGTTCCGGGAGGCGCAGGCCAACGCCGCCTACAACCACCATCTCCTCCAGGAGCACCTGCAGGCGGAGGACCAGATCGCCGCGGAGCGGGCGGAGCAGGAGGTGTTGCTCGACTCGTACCGCTCCGCCCGCAAGGGCCGCCTCGAGCGCTGGCGGTACCGCATGCGGGTGGCGGAGGCTGCGGCTGCCTACAAAGAGGCTAGCAAAGAGGGTGATGAAGCGGGCGAGGCGCTGTTTGGCAAGACCGAGGACGACGCAAAGGACAATGCCGGCTTCAACGAGTCCCCGCTCCGCTGGTGTCGACAAGGCCCTGCTCCGCCGAGGCCCCGCGGTGCCAACAACGAGGCAGAGGACACCGCCGGCTCCGCCGAGGCCCCGCCCCGCCAACAACGAGGCAGAGGACATCGCCAGCTCAGCCGAGGCCCCACCCTGCCGGCAACGTGGGGGAGGATTTCCACCGCTCCGCTGAGGCGCCGCCCGCCGGCAACGAGACAGAGGACATCGCCGGTTCCGCCGAGGCCCCGCCCCGCTGCCAACGAGGTCGCGCCACACAGAAAACAAGGAAGAGTAGAACACGGTAGGTCGCCGCCGCTCGGGTCCAAGTAAGGCCACCGCTGCTACCCTCCGGTTGAAGCCAAGCTAGGCGGGTTGACCATTGACGGCCGGTTAGCTTCTTGGCGGCGACATGGAGTCGGAGAGCTGCGCTGGAGAAGAACGCTGCTTCTACTTAACTGCTGGTGCAGTTGGCTGACTGACACGTGGGCCCAACAGGCCACATGTCAGTTACGCAACTGCACCTGCAGTTAAGTCACTGAAGCTTCTATTCGGCTCAGCGGGACACAGGTGGGTAGCTTTGGTTAATTAATTATACCTCCAGCGCACCCCTTTTTAGTTGAAGAATGTATGAAATGTAATGAAATCCGGCATGTTTATATGAAATCCGACCGTGTATGAATGAATTTATTTCGATTAGTTCGAATTCCTGTATCACTGGCATTGGATGAACATGCAAAACAATACGTACTAGCATTATTCCCAGGGTGATCACCTCGTTTGCAGCAGTTTCACATGTACTCCCTCCGGTCCTTTCTAGTCTGCATACAAGTTTTGTCTGCAGTCAAAGTATCTCTACTTTGACCAATCTTATACAAAAAAGTATGCACTTTCACAATGTGCGAAGTAAAAAGGAACAGAAGGAGTACAAAGAGTTTGAGCAGCTTTTTAGCGTTTCTGTACATTGCAATCAAACACACAGGCCTGGCAATTCATAGAGAACATTCAAAACAATCGATGATTATGCATCTCAGCGACTCACATGTCAGAGGCAATATTTACTTCACAACTAAAGAATAAAGAAAAAATTGATCGACGCTGCTGACAGCAAAGGGCGTCCCATTCGAAAATATCAAACGCATGTCTTGCTAAAATCAATGAGCAAAATTTGACAAGGTTGTCCCATTCCAAAATATCAAATGCCTACGATTGTGGAATGGGCAGGGTTTGCCATCAGTTCGGACATTGACATGGCACCTCGTGCTAAATAAACCAGCTATTCTTTTTGTGCAGTTCCACCAAAATCAACCAAATTCGCGCGTAGCTTGTATGATTTCGCCCTTATATGTTGCAACGCCTTGAACTTATCGGCACCTCCTTTCTTGTGGTGGAAATGAATGATTCGATGTATTCATGAACATTTTGTGCAGTTCCCATTGAAATCAAGCTGAGCACCCCTGTTTGCACAAATACAAAAAGTGATTAGTATAAAGCAAACTGTACTATGAATTGACAGTTTCAACAGGCACATACATGGTCCATGTAGAGCACACTTTTAGAAAAATGGAACTCACCAGAAAGAATCCTAGAACAACATTGTACTCGCGCATCACAGCAAAAAAATGGAGATTTGTCAGTCCTTCTGAGCTGAAGTTAGTTTGGTCTTGTGGGGAGTAATGTAACCATCCTTCAACTGCTCCTTCTGATGAGAAGATAGACAGGGCTTCTTCATCCTGGCATAATCGGAACTAGTCACTTCACGTACTCCATATTCTTCTTCAGAGGAAGATGATCCTGTTGTGCAAAGACAAGAGGACTACTAAATGCTAGCATCCCTGTTTGCTCGAAAAAAAGGAAAGGAAATATTTAAAACAGCACAGATGAAGCACTTCTCAAGGACAATACCACTTTTTCATGACAGTATCTAAACAGTAGCACAACACCAATAGAGATGACAAAGCTCAATCATATGGATGAAATCAGTGGGCGAGTACCAACCTTTGTCAGGAGGCTTATTGTGTAGAGCATACAGATGAAGCACTTCTCCGGAACCATCTGTTGCTATCTACGGTGGTGGCCATGCTTACTATATACTCCTCGATTAGTTTAATGTTTCCAACATCTTCTTGTGCAGTTCCACTAAAATATATGGTATCTTCAAAGAAGATCCCTGTTTGCACAAGTAGAGATAATTACATATTACATTAAGAGTGGCATCAAATCAGTGGCAAAACAATTGCTCGTTCCAGCCATAGCAATAAATTAAGATGCAAAACTATATCATTACTTGTGTCATCACAGTTCCAGTGCTTCATTACAGCACCGGGAGTTGATTTTTGTTTTTCTTCCGCTTGTTCTTCCCCTTCATCACTTGGTTCAATAACAGACAAGCTTCGCCTTCAATGTAAGATTTGGCATGTCAATTAGGGAGCACAAGTATAGTACTAAACTTAATTTTCTGATGAAAGTGGCAAAATACAGGCCAGCAGTTGTGAAATATCCTTATCTTACCTCAATGGGATATTACGGTGCACATACAGATTGGAAGTCTTGTCTCCATTTGTGCAGTTCACTAAAATCAAGCAACATTATCGTACAAGTAGCACAACATATGAAAGCACACTGCAGAATCATGTGAAAGAAGGCTAGTACTGACCTCTCATGATGCGGAATTCAAACAACTCACAAGAAGAAGATCTGAACCAAATTCGCCTTAACGGATAGGAAGTAAGATCTCCTCTTGTGCAGTTCCACTAAGATCAAGCAATCAAGCAACGTTGTCGGTGTGACATTTTGGTTGAACTGCACAAAACACTCTTAAAACAAAAGTGTTTTGTGCAGTGCAACAAAAGGTCACAATGGCAACGAGGTGAAGTAGATAACCCTGTTTACACAGAGGTGCAAAGGAAACAATTAGTGGTCAATAACGGTGGATGACACAGAAGCCAACAAAAAGAAGCATCTACCTTATCTAAATGGGAAAGAAAGCAAGACAGTAGCATTTCTCAAACGGTGGCATTGATTAATATTAACATAGAGATTATATTAACAATAAAATTCGTTAAACATGTAATTTGCTTTTAACTGTGGCATTGCATCAATTTTCCAGCGGCATTATTAGAGGGTGTTTGTTTACAGGGACATTTTGGTGTAGGGACTAAAAAAACTCCGTGTCAGTCCCATCTAAACCAAACAGGAGGGACTTTTAGGGACTAAAAGTGGGCATTTGGGACTAAAGAAAGAAGACCCCGAGGGAGTCTTTTTGGGACTTTTTCCAACAGTTGCCCCTGCCACGCATCGCACCTTGTCTCTATTAGTTCATTACTAGGGGTAACATGGTCTTTTAGCATGTCATTTAATAACCTCTAGTCCATGTTTAGTCCCTGGAACCAAGCAGGTAGGGACTAGGGAGTTTTTAACCAAACAGGGCCTTAGATTAACAACAGCTAATGAGTTGCACGGGACAGTGGACGCACCAGCACCATGTGCATCTACCGATGTACTGTGGTCATGCACAGTCTGTTGCAACAAAGAACAAACAACCAAGGAGCATATTTGTGTTGGTCCCAGTTTTGTTATCTTTAGACACCTTTCCCTATGTGAGCGCAGCAAATCTAGTCCTGCTCAAACTCTACAGCCTTGTCCCTTCCTTTCCTTTTTGAACTAGTACTTTCGCCCCTTCCTTTCCTCTTTGAACCACGTCCTAGATTTATGCGATACAACTTTCCCCACAACTTTCCCCCATTCCTTTCCTATTTGAACCACGTCCTAGATTCATGCTATACAACTTTCCCCCTTCATTTCCTCTTTGAACCACGTCCTAGATTCATGCTATATACAACTTTTCCCACTACTTTCCCCCACTCCTTTCCTCTTTGAACCACGTCCTAGATTCATGGTATACATGCAGCTAGAGCAATGCATGTGGAGTAAGTAAATTATACCTTAAGGTTCTTGGGGCGTGGTTCGGTGGGCGACGGGACGGCGGCGAAGAAGAAGGGGTCGGAGGCCCTCCTGCGCCTCCGCTGGGTGGAAAGTGAACAACTGCGCCGGTAGTCCCTCGCCGACGGCGACAGCGTTAAGCCTCCTTCCCTTCTCGGCGGATGGATCCTGCCGGCTCTTTGAGTAGCAGTGAGGGGAGAGAGAGGCCAATGAAGTCTTGTTTAGATCTGGAGAGGGCGAGAGAGTGTGAAGAGAGCAACTACAAGCGCTGAGGCTCCAGCGTGTATATATATACTGGAGAGAGAGTGTGAAGCGTGCAAACCCTACAAAACATTTTGACCAGTCAAAGAATCCTCCTGGCACAAAATATGCTCAAGTGTAGTTATCGAACCCGAGACCTCAAGTTTGATGAGCGAATAGGCTAACCAGCTACACAACCCTCCCGTTATGTTCAACGAGAGGGAAATAACCTTTTATACATTCCTGCATTCGTGTGACAAGCATGCCGTGTTTTTTTTGTGTGTGTGGGAGTCATTGGGATTTCAATCATAATCGTGTCATGTGGCTTTGGTGGTAAGACTATCCACAGTGGTGCAGAAATAATGCAGCCTTAGTCACCTTACCTCTCTCCACGTAGTACGTTGGGTCCCACCAGTCAGAGGGTGAAACAAACAAATTAATAAGAAAAATTAAAAGCGCCAGCGGTGTATCTTACCTCACACATCTCGCTACTGCTCGGGAACACTGTCCAATTGATCCCTCTGTTCGCTCACGTACTATTTTAAGTGAATCCTTATTATAACATGCACACAAATTTTGGGTACTTGTATTCGACTTAAGTCAGTGTGCCACCGTATCTCGTATACTTACTACTCCCTCCGTCTAGGTGTAATAAGTCACGTTAGAAGGTGCAACGGGACAAAGGTGCGTGCGCGCGCGCGCACGCGCGTGTGTGTGTGTGTGTGTTTAACAACATGTGTGTTAGAGAGAGCGACAGATCGACCTACTCCTACAGAGAGATGCTGTGTAGTGTAGTACGATTTTAGCCGCGAGAGTCGGTGCATCCTCTCGTTTCCGGGTGTGTCCGGTAGGGACATGTGGACAGCTGCCACGCCCGCTCCTGACCAGCCTGGCCCACCCAAAGCCCCTCCATCGCCCGCGCGCGCTTCCCGCCCGAAACGGTCAGCGCCGCTCCAAAGAATCGGTGCCGCATTCATGCCCGGGCAGAGCGGACGCGACCTCTCACTGGCACAAGAGTGATGGTTGCTTCGTCCGTCCAACTTACTGCTGGGTCTATGTGATTTGACAGCTCATTGGTCTTTATTACTGAGGTGGTAGGACTGCTGGATGTCCCACGCTTTCGGCGAAAGGAGGTACTACTACTAGATTACAATTTTCTCCATTCTTACAGCGGAGGCGTGCAAGAGCAGTGAAAACACGCAGGCTCAGTGATTACATGGCCCACCTCACACTATCACCGTGCGACACCTAACTCTTTACATAGTACTCCCTCCGTTCCTAAATATTACTAGATGAGTCCCCGCGCGTTGCCGCGGAACAGCGGTATATCTCTCTGCGCAAAATTATCGATTTCATAGAACTAAAAAAACTCTATAACCGCATGACAAATGTGGTAGCCAAACTAAATAAACTCCCATCATCATTTAGATCATCCCACGTAAGGAAAAAAGATCAGCCAACTCCTACTGCATAATGGGATTATATTTTTCTTTTTGACATGTTAATGGGACTTAAAAGCTCACTTACATGCATGCTACCGGTGCATGCTTGCATGCAGACATGTTGATGTGATTTAAAACCCACTCACATGCATGTGCCACGGTATTTCTGCATGCTTGCATGTGGCTTAGTGCGGAGCCTCTCAACGTCTAGATCAGACGGCTATTATGGACTGATTTACTTCATCTAACGGCTACATCAATTTTGATGATGTGGCTCAAGGAGAGGATAGAGAATTCCTAGTAGTGGGGGCTAGCTATTACTAGTAGATAAGTCTTTGTAGAGATTCCACTACATACGGAACAAAATGAATGAATCTACACTTAAAATGCATCTATATACATCCGCATGTGGTTCATGGTGAAATCTCTACAAAGACTTATATTTAGGAACGGAGGAAGTACTAGTATAGTACGTACTGTAATTTATCAGCGAGATAAATTTGTACAATGCTATGAAGCTTCCAGCTTCTGTTACATGTATCTTGCGTCCAAGGTTGCCCGTTGCAACATTTCATCAAATACAAAGGAGACTAACATGCATGCTATTGCATCTCAATGATTGACAGATCATAGCAAATATGTACTCCCTCCGTTCCAAAATAAGTGTCTCAACTTTGTGCAAACTTTAGTACAAAGTTGTACTACTACTAAAGTTGACACTTATTTTGGAACAGAGGCAGCTAAAGAAAAAAACGATCCATGCAGTCCCTAGCCCTTGAACCGTGAACCCTGACCAGGCTTCAATTTGCTGGCAACGTTCGAGCTTCCTAATAAATGAAGTTTGCAACCTTTTGACCATCGGATCATTTTGTGCAGTTTCACCAAAATCGAGATGAGCATCCCTGTGGCAAAGAAATTGAAGAAGCGTGATTAGAATAAGATTACTGGGACTAGTTGATGAGACATAAACTCATCACAAATACAGTACGTAGAAGCCAGTAGAGGTATGTGCGGGGCAAAGAAGTAGAGAAATATCCACAGGGAGTGATGTGGGCAGCTGGAGCAGTGGTGCAAGCCGGCTGTAAAGGGAGTTGTACCTGAGGGACGTAGCTCAACCTTGAGGAGGGCGGCGGGAGGCGGCAACTGCCCACGTCGCGGCAGTGAGCAAGGGACGAAGGCAACCTCACCGGCTTTGTGAGAGAGAACGGCGGGGACCCCTGATCGGGACGTGCCGACAGTGGGTTTTCGCCGTCGGCGACGGCCACCGCATCTACACTAAGCATCCACCCCTTCCCCAAGCGGACGTGATCCGCCGGGATGTTAGAGATGTGGCCACAGTCGTTTTGTGCGAGAGAGTGTGAAGAGAGCAACCCCAGCAAGCAACCGTGTAGGCTGGCCCGTCCTGACTATGTATATAGTGGAGCGGTTTCCTTTTCTCTCCATATGAACCTATCATATTGCGTACGTGCCACTGAAGAAAAAAAACTTTATTTATAAATGACGCGGCACCTACTACTCGTTCTCCTATAACCTTGCGCTTGGCATCTCCAAAATATTAACCTTGCGATTGGCTCTTCGCCTCTTCGGGAAGTCGAGCAATAATGGTAGTGCAGTATATATCGTTCTGGCTATATGAGACCGAATGAATTGCTGCACGTCCACCACGTGGGCGAGGGTCGAGGGGCGAGGGAGAGTGCTACATACGGAGCAAAATGAGTGAATCTACACTCTAAAATACGTCTATATACATCAGTGTTTGGAGTATGTACTAGTAGTTCATATTGAAATCTACTAAAGGACATATATATTCCAAACAATATGATATAATCTCTATAACCAAGGTAGTAGGGACGAGGAGTAAACGGAGGGAGTAGTAAATTTTTCTCCTCGTCCTGCGAGCCACCGCGCGCATGGGCGAGGGAGCGGGCGTAAGGCGGAGCAAGCTTCACCTCATCCTGCGAGCCACCGCGCCCGTGGGCGGGGGAGACGGCGTACTAAGCAAGCTTCTCCTCGTTCTGCGAGTTGACGGGACACATCAAAAGTACTCCAGTGTATAGAGCCTTGCCTCTAAGGTAGGCCCCACATGGTTTGCCTCTTTTTTTAACATAACACGTCAAGTCGCAATTTGTTTGTTCACCCGTGGTAGACGATCCTCCCTCCACCAAGTGGACAACCAGTACACGTGCCAAATTACCACGTGGGCTGCCTTTTTCGTACAGAAATGAGCTCCACCGTGTACCCGCGCGGGTGTGGTTGGGAAAGAGACGGGAGTACGTGCGCCGTGCATGCACCTCTTCTCTTCGTGCACGTCCCCCACCTACGTGGGTGTGTGTGAGAGATACAAACCGCGTTCGTGAGTGTTTTTTGTTTTGGGTGGGGTGGGGGGGGTTGATTTCGTGAATTATTTGTGGGAATATGTGTCGATGACATCTCAAACAAAATTTTGCATGCAATGTGTGTGAAATGGAGGCCTATCCATATCATACATAGAGGGTCGGGCAATCCACGAGAAGAGAGGGAGGGGTCATAGCTATCGATAGAGTCGAAGAGAGGATCAAGTGGGTGGGTGCGAGATCGATGAAGAGAGCCATCGAAATTGTGTGTGTGTGCAAGTCAAAGATATAGGGCGACTGGCCTACCGGAACGTTAGAGGGCACATGTCAAGTTTGTGTGTGGCAGGGAGACATGACTAGAGCGCTCGATGTATCGGTGTGTGTGGGGGGGAGGGGGTGGGGGGAGGGGTAGGCAGAGGCCTAACTATAGAGGTAGAACGACTCGTATATGTGTTGAGAAGGAGAGACCCAGCTATGTCTTGAGGGAGATCGGTCGACATCCATACATAACTGAAGGACGGGAAATATGATGGGACAGAGAGAGAGAGGAGAGAGAGAGGGAGGGAGAGGGGTAGAGTGCTGGATGGGTGATGGAGTTGCTTCTCGAAGATGGTGGGAGAGGCCTACTAGACAAACTGAGGGTGGAACTGCAATGTTATCAATAAGAGTGGGGATGTGTTTCTGTGTGTGCCTGTGCGTGATAGATCTGTCGGGACGCATCCATGGATGATGAAGGGGAACCATGTGTTTGGTAAGCAAACCTAACTAGATCGGTAGATCAATTGTTGTTTGTCGGAGGAAGGGAGAGACACAACTAATGAGGTAGATCGATTGACGTGTGGGTAAAAACGAGTTATAAGGACCTAGCTAGCTATATGTATAGCGAGAGATCGGTCGGTGTACGTCCATTTGTTAGAGGCAAATAAGGCCCAGCGAGACGGATAGACAGAGAGAATGGAGCTAGGAGGTGGTGCGAGAGGCCCAACTACTAGCTAGATAGGGGGAGGAGTGTGCGGTTGTGAGATCGATGAAAAGAGGGGCGAGAGTTTACACGTGTGTCTGACCGTATGAGAGACACGAGGCAAGGACACATAAAGGAGGAGATTGAAGGTGTGTGTGTATGTTGTAGGCAGGCATCGCTGGAGAGGTTTATCGATCGGTGTGTGTCGGAAAGGAGTTGTGGAGACTCTGGGAGAACGACCTAAAGAAAAAAATGAATGTGCCCGGTGGATAGAATGCCGAGGGAGGGGGAGGGCGAGGAGGGCGTGTGCATGCACGAGAGAAAGTTAGTGGTAGCTACAAAGGTTAGAGGATTGTGTGGGTGTAAGAGACTAACAAAGATCATAATTTGATATGAAAGCGGATTCATATATTTGAATAGGAGATCATAGTGTTTTAAACATTGCATGCATGAATATAGCGGTGATACACGTGCTGTGCACATGTTATACCATAATGTGATAATGCATGGCGTTTGCAACTCACAGCTAAATGCCGAACAATCTAAACCATACTATACATCAAACAATCTCACATTTTATTTGAATTTGTGATAATGTGTGGCGTTTGCAGCTTACAACTAAATATCGAACAATCTAAACAATACTATATATCGAACATTCTCACATTTTATTTGAATTTGTGGTAATGTGTGGTGTTTGCAACTCACATCTAAATACTTGTAGGCGTAGGGGGCGGGGCACCATACATAATGTGATAAACACATTATACATATGAGACATGGTTTAGATTATGAAGATCTAGCTAGAGCTAGAAATGTAATGTGATTTGAAATCAAAATAAAGTGGATTCAAAAAATCTAGTTCGAGTTCATATAGTACACATAGTTCATATGTAACTCGAGACTAATCATGTGGTGTGCTGTGAAGATAATACACAAACGATGGTTTAACTTGACAATAATGATGATTGTAGATCTTATTAAAACAGAGAAACGAATTCAAATGCTTTGACTTCACAACAATCATTACTGTAGATCTTATTCAAATAGAGAAACGAATTCAAATTTAGTTCATATTGAAGCGGTAGTATATACGTTTGGAATGCACTAAAACGTTCATTTGAGTAGTAGGTTGCATGCATTATACACGTAGCGAAATATTTTAATTGAACATAACATGAATTCAAAGTTTTGAATGACATTTGTAGTGCGCATTGATTTGGTACAGTACACGTTAGGCTTGTCCGGAAATTTCAACCCGCGCCTTGTTAGCCCGAAATATTTAAGATATATCTTTGTCTCGTTGTGCTCCGACAACTCCCTCCATCTCAACCCGCGCCTTGCTATTCCGAAATTACAACGCGCGCGAAAACTCCCACCTCCTGTGAAATCCCGACACGCGAAATGCCCGTGGTACCCCTGAACCGAAAGAACCGCCTCAAATCGGTGGGGGTACTTTCGTAACTTACCCCACATTTCGGACAAGCGCGTCTCTAAGCCATGGTTCCCCACTGCCATCCCATCCGCCCACCCATTCGTACACCGAGGCCGCGAAAACCCGCGACGAAACCCCACACCCTGCTCCGTCCGCCACCCAGCCGGAGCCTCTTCCCCGACGACGTCGTCCACAGCAACACCTCGACGTCCCTCATCCACCGTACCGGATGAGGATCCGTCGTCGATCTCATCGTCCCGCCGGTTCAGCCACCCCGTCCTCCACCTCCAAGGAGCTGCCCCGACGTTCCCCTCGTCTTTCGCGCCACCTCCATTCCCACACCGCCGTCTTCACCTGCACCACCGGAAGAGCATCATCATCACCGTTTCCTCGGATGAAGCTGCGGCCTAATCGGCGCCACCAAAGAGGTTGTACACTAATCGCCGCATTTTCTTCTTGATTCGATCTCACGGTGCTGCCGGCGCTCGGTCCCGAGCCGACACGGCGCGGCTCCATCCATGGCGGCGTCGCCGGCCACTTCCTCCACGGCGTCGCTCCCTCGGCGGCGACGTCCACATCAGTAGGAGCTGCTGCTGCTTTAGCTCTCGCTCGCGCTGCTGCTCTGCTCTTGCTCTCGGTCCCCTGCCTGGTCTGCTCTTGCTATTGCTCTTGCTCGCGCTGCTGCTCTCGCTCTTGCTCTTGCTTGCGATGCTGCTCCGATTTAGCTACACTTCAGTCGACTGAATCGACTTTTGGGTCAGTCGATTTTCAGGGGGGGGGGGGGGCTCGCCGGGGTGAAGGAAGAACCAGCCGCAGCGGGGAGGGGGGCTCGCCGGAGAGGTACCCCACTATCTATCTTAGGGTTCAGGATGGGGGCGGTGGTCGCCGGCGGTGGCGGGGCATTGGCGGGGCGGTGGCGTGGGGATCGCCGGAGAAAAAGCTCGGCACGGGGGGGCCTAGAGGGATGGCCGGGGCGGCGGCGGACCGGCGGTGGGGAGTGTTTTCGGGGCGGGCGGGGCGGCGCACCGCCGGCCGCGGGCGGCGGGGGGCTGCTGTTTGGCCGGTGGTGGCTGGCGGCTCAGGGGGGTGGAGGTTGAAGATGAACCGCAGGCCCTTGATTTCGTATCCAACGGCTGCAAAATCGACTGACCAGAGATGAAAAAGTCAGTCGACCGACGTGTAGCCTCACCTTGCTAGTGCGTTCAGTTTCGACAGCAAAATTCAGTTTCGACAGCAAAATTCAGTTTCGACAGTTAAGTTCAGTTTCGACAGTTAAGTTCAGTTTCGACAGTTAAGTTCAGAGATGAGCGGCTGATGTATTTTACATCTAGCACTTTGTGGTTATGTATTTTACGTCATGTATTGGAGATGCTATTAGAATTCCACTCAGGTTAACGTTGTTCGTTGTCTCTCTTGTCCTGCTTCAGCCTCGGCGTCGTACAACTCACCGGAGCTGCTCCAACGACGAAACCCTCCATCACAGCGGAGCAGTACCTCGGGCTCCATCTCCAGACGCCTAAGATCTTCTTCCCCTCCTCCGACAGCAAAGTCAGCCGGAGCATCCTCACCGGCCAACCCAATCACGCTGAGATCGACATGGCTTCGCCAAAGAGGTTGTACACTTGTTGCATCTCTTTTTTACTCTACATGTTATATATATTGTCCACTGAGCACACGGATTTGTTCCTTTAGTGTCTCCTTGAAAGAAAAAACGTAGGAATTTTAATTTTCACTTGTCCTCCTTTTCAAATTCCTATTCATGAAGCACAAGACTAAGAGATAGTAGCATAATAGCATTATAACCGTACATTTTCTTGTGGTTTGACTTAATCTCACCATGCTTCTTTGCATCCTGTGATCTTCCAATTGTTGTGAATCAAACACCCAGATTGGCAGAAATCCTGTGTTTTTAAATTCTCTGTTTTGCACGTGCATTCCTATCCTATTCCTGTCTATTTCCTATCCCTGCATTGTTGGAATCCTCCAATTCAAACGAGCCCTTACAGAATTACTTCTCTTACAGATAGTTGTCAAAGAAAACCTTGCGTGGTTTGTCCCGCTCCTGCTGCGCCGTCGTCCACCCCAGCTCAGCTGCTCCAACGACAGAAGGGTCCAGCACAGCAGGGATCCGGCCTCCAGACTGTCTTTCGCCGCCTCAGATCTTCTTCCCCGCCGCTGGCAGCCATGAAAACTGCATTACCATCATCAACCGAGCAGATGACCTCGAGGACTACACGGGTCCGCAAGAGAGGTCGCACTCTTTCGTGTCTGCTTACGTTATGCATCGCTTAATATTACATGCTACTTTATCGTCCTGTTCACCGATTAGACTCTGAGTCAGCTCCAAACTAATGGTCAAACTTGAGTTTTTAAATGGTTGTGGGGTACATATCGGGGCCGCTATCAATAGTATCTATCTACTATCTGGTTAATCTCCGGTGTCTACTATGAGTTTCATGTTGGGTGGGAAACAAACAGTAAAGAAGCCATTATCTGTATTTTTTAACTGAAGCCATTATCTGCCTGCTATTATTGGTTTTGGGTCTATCCACAGGTTGCTACCATCACTCTGGATTTCTGCATGCACTCCTTACATAATCTCACTATGTTTTATTCCTATGCATGACAGTTATTGTAAACAATGGAACTGAACATGTAGAGCAAAAGAGACGAGCCTTGCGTGGCAATAAAATTTCATGCAGACGTCGCTCCATGGTAGGCGCAAAGGCAGCCCCCCTCCACGCATTTCGGATTGTAATCGAGAGGAAGATATCTGTTCTGAGGGGGATTCAGAAGGAGAAGACAACTCCTATTTACCCCCTGAGGTCTTCGCTCTAACTTGGCATGCTGATGTTGGTTATATCATGCATATGGTGTCTTGCATTGCTTACTTTATACATCAAATATGTCATCTGCTTAGTTTAGACATCCTTTGTGCGAATGCCATCTGTTTAGTTTATTCATCGTTTATGTGAATTATGCAACGCCATCTTGTTTAGCCAGGCATCATATATGTGAATTTTGCAATGCCATCCTGCTTAGCCAGTCATCTTATATGTAAATTATATCAGGCCATCCTTTTTTTCGTTACATATTACATTTGTCAACAATGTTAGTACATTCAACTGCTCTTCGTGTGCATCAGCCATTTGACACGGTGATGGCAAATTCTGGAGTGAAAACAAGGTCTTCAGAGCAGACTATGCTATCTGACGAAGCGCATATCTCGCTGGTTACGGATAGCTCCTCAGAGGAGGATTCAGAGACAGATGACCAGTCCTATCCCCCCCCCCGAGGTGTATGCTCTAACTTGGCAGGGTTATGTTGCTCATATCGTGCGTATGGTGTCTCGCATTGCTATGTCATTTGATTAGTTTAGACATGCTTTGTGTGAATGCCACCTGTTCAGTGTCTAATTACCATATATGTGAATTATGCATTGCCATCTTGTTGCAAGACATTATATATGTGAATTATACAATGCTATCTTGTTGCAAAGGCATTATATATGTGAATTATGCAATGCCATGCTGTTTAGCCAATCATCATGTATGTGAATTATATCATGCTATCATTTTTTTGTATTACGTGTTCCATTTGTCGACAACGTTTGTATATTCAACTACTCTTCCTGTGCATCAGCCATTTGAAGCGGTGATGGAAGTATCTGGAGTGAAAACAAGGTATTCAGAGCAGACAATGCTACCTGCTGAAGCAGACATCTTGCTGGTTACAGAGAGCTCCTCAGAGGAGGATTCAGAGACTGATGACCAGTCCTATTTCCCCCCTGAGGTCTATGCTCAAACTTGGCAGGGTTATATTACCCATGTCATGCATGTTGTCTTGCATTGCTTAGTTTTTACATCATATATGGATTGCCATCTGCTTACTTGCTTACTATATAAATCATATATTTGAATTATATCATGCCATCATGTTTACATAGTACATACACATCATCTATCTGAATTATGGCATGGCAACCCATTTAATAAAGACATCATATAGTTATATCATCTCATCCTGTTTAGTGTTTACAGTCATCATATTTTGAATTATGGCATTCTATCCGTGAATGTATGTGAATTATGGCATGCCAACCTATTTAATAAACACATTATATAGTTATGTCATGTCATCCTGTTTACATAGTCTCATATTTTGAACTATGTCTTTCCATCTTTTTTAGTTAGCCATCATAATGTGAAATTGTGTCATGCTATCCTGTTTAGTTAGCCATCATATATGTGAAATTGTGTCATGCTATCCTGTTTGGTTAGACAACATAAATATGAATTATTTCATGCCCTCTTTTATTCCCCACTATCCATTGCACCTGTCTATCATACAATGTCTATACTTTCAATTACTTTTCTTGTTTATCAGCCATTTGAATTGGAGAGCGTGATGGCAGTATCTAAGGGAGTAACAACACGGTCTTCAGAAAAGATAGTGCTACCAGTTGATGCAGATAGAACCACGGTTGTACTTGCCCAAGGACCAGATCCACCACACATAACCCAGACTCTCGCAGATTGTACCCCTACCCAGTTGGACAGAGAACCAGCTACACCCCTTCTAACCCCAACCCCGGCAGATAGTAACCCAGTTCCAGTTGACACAGCACCGTCTCCACCACAGAGCACCCAAACACGAGCAGTTAGTAAGGGAACTGCAGTGCCCAAAGCACGAGGACCACCACTCCGAATCCCAACTCAACGCTTAAAGGAGAAGAAGATTTGTTCTCAGGTCAGGTTCTGTAGCTATGGTTCATACTCCTTTGCTCTTGCATTACTGTATTTACTCATACCAACTATTTTCAAATTTGAAGGATGGAATTGAAACTCCAATGGCGCAACAGGTATGTTTTAAACCTGTTTCTTTAACTGGTTTGCTGTTGTAACCTGCTCTATGTTGATTTCAGTTTCAATTGAATAAACAGTTATGTTCTCATGTCATGCACATTACAAGTGTTGTTATTGCTCTATAGTTACCCACACTTATATTCTGTCTATTCTGCTTTGTCTTGAACAAATATTATTTGAACTGTGTCTCTATCTTGATTTGGCAACAAAAACTAGAATGATATAGACCATAAAGTGACCATGGTACATAGATATATGTTTGTTTCATGCTGTTATCCTGTCCACTTTACTACTGAACTCATTTACCAAAATGAGTTTCATATACAACATGGTAAACATGTGATGTGTCTGCTTGTTTCTCTTTTAGAATGCGGACAAAATATTGGAGAACAGTACCGCGTTATCCAATGGTAAAGGAAGTAATGCAGATAAGGTTCAAGATAGTGAGACATCCCTGTTGGTCTCCAAGAAAGCTGATAAAAACTATCTTGACGACAGTGAGGGAACCCAAAAGTCCTGTCTTGATGTAGTGTTCGAGTTACTGGCCACTACTGCTGGCACAAGCTCTTCGAACTCGCTGCCTGAATCAGTTCGTCTTCTTGAGTCTCAACTTCAAGTTGAAAGACATCGATCAGATGTGCTGCGACAGGAAGCTGAAGGACTGAGGAAGTCCCTGCAGAATTCAGATGCATATTTTCTGGTGCAACAGCAAGCGCTGGAGGATTTAAGCGCCAAACAAGAGAAAGTTAATAAGCTTGCTAAGCATCTTGCCAGCATTATGGGTACCCAGGATATTGTTTCTTGAGATCTTCTGAAGTGGTTTCAGTTCTGGATTTGTTTTGCTGCGGCGTTTATTTGCGCTGGTCGCCAACTTTGACAACCAGTGTATATGATATGCTGCTTTGTTCCCTATATTTGCACTGGTGGCGAACTTTGATGCCCAGTGGATGTAATATGTGTAATAGCCGTGATAGCCTAGCGTTAGTTGCTTGCTTATTTATTTCCTTGTTGTCTTGTTTATTTGTTTGCTTGTAGTCATTGCAGTTCTTTTTCCGCGGTTAGCTAGTGGCTGCAATAACCTATTTTTTAAAACTAGGCCACAATAACCATGGGCTAATATTTACTGTAGTGACACTGGGCCTCCTACTGGCCGTAGAAACAGTGGGCCTTCTACGGGCCGTAGAAACAATGGGCCTTCTACGGGCCGTAGAAACAATGGGCCTTCTGCGGGCCGTATCATCAATGGGCCTTATACGGGCCGTATGATCGATTGGCCAAACATGGGCCAAACAGACCGCATTATGGCCGTAAACGGGCTAGAGTTGGAATCGTCCGTTCATGGGCCGACCATAACGGGCCATCGTTAATAGGCCGTATTTGATGACGCTATGAAAACGGCCCAACGTATTAACGGACCACAAACGGGCCGACTGTAACCACGGGCTGAATTTGGCCCACAAGCAGAAAATGACAGTAACGGGCCGTAAGTAAACGAATGCTGGAAATGAGCCCAAGAATAAATGGGCTCTGAGAAGGCCGAAAGATAACATGGGCTGGAAACGGCCCAACGGAATAACGGGCCGTTAATGGGTATAAAGTGATACACTGTTCATTACGGGCCAGTTTCACCACGGGCCGTTAATGGGTGTAAAGTGATACACTGTTCATTACGGGCCAGTTTCACCACGGGCCGTTAATAGGCCAAGAGTTACATAGGGCCTCATATGGGCCGAAAGACGTCATGGGCCATACATGGGCCAGAAGTGAAAACGGGCTGGAATCATATTGGATGGCCCAGATGACGCTACTGGGCCTAATTCGGATAGGGCGTAACGGGCCTTGGGTTAGCGGGCTGTAAATGGGCTATATGCGAACAGGCCGTTAACAGGCTTTCCATGGGCCGGCCCGCCACCTTTTGACCAAGTCAAACGGGCCGGCCTTTTCACAGGAATGGGCCTCTGTTGGGCCGTGCCACGTGTCGACGTATCATAGGCGCCTTCTGTCCAATGAGTGGATGACATCTGTCCCAACGATGAGCCGACACGTGTTTCCTCCAGCCAATGATGATTTTACACGTGGAAAATCCCCATTGGTCGGGGCTGTTAACGGGTTATCGGATCCAAAACCTGACCCGATAGCTTAACGGCGTTCCGTTACGGTGGATGCCACGTGTCGGTCACCCTTGACAAAAGCACCTCTGTGACGCGCGATTTATCGTCATGGAAGTGCACACTTCCGTGATGATAATTTTGGTAATGTCATGGAACACTTCTACGACAGCCAGGTATGACTATCTTGATTCTGTCATAAAATTGTCATGGATGTACATGCATGACAAAAAACACGACCTACTGTGACAAACACGTATCATCACGGAAGTGTATTTTTTTACTAGTGGCTGAAGCCGACGACTGGCAAACTTTCAGATTATAAAAACAGCCGCACAGGAGGAAATAACTTTCACACAAAGGCATAAATATAACACAACCTTAATGTATCATAATATTGTTCTCACAATTCCGGTACACTTATTCGAACATAATGTCATTCGAGCACTAAGCCTCTATCAAGTGGGCGCCCTCTAGGACGTCTTCCAAATGATGCTCCGACGTGCGAGGGTCCTTGTCTCCGGGCGGACCCTTAGTTGCAACATCGACGGT
Organism: Triticum aestivum; assembly: GCF_018294505.1. Lineage (NCBI taxonomy): Eukaryota > Viridiplantae > Streptophyta > Magnoliopsida > Poales > Poaceae > Triticum > Triticum aestivum. Next base: position 67,763,313 of record NC_057808.1, on the reverse strand, counting down.
CTTCATCTTTGCCCAGTACATCTTGACGCGGGTGAAGGCCATCCGGGCACCTTCTATGCACGCCGACCGCTTGACGGCGTCGATGCGCGGCACTGCATCGACAAGTCACTGCACCAAACCGAAATAGCTGTTCGGAATGGGTTCAGCCGGCCATAGCCGGGCCATGACGTCCTTCATGGCAGCTCGATACATCTTGTGGAGCTCGGCCCATTGGGCCATCTGTTCATTCAGCAACGCCGGACGCCGTGGCATGTTGAATTGTGACCAGAAAAGCTTCTCCACAGCATGTCCTTCCTGTGCTTGGAAGAACTGCGTCGCGTCGAAGACACTCTTCGCCAGGTCCAATAACGCGTCTGGAGAACTCCACAATTGATTAAGCAGAGCATACTTCGGGTCACCGAACTTAGTCTGTAAAAGAAAGGGCTTACCAGCCGCTATCTCCCCAGCTTGCCGAATCTCCTCCTGAGCCACTCTCGACTCGAACCGTGCTTCTATCGCCTCTAGTAAGGCCTTGTCGAGTTCGGCTGCCTTGGCTTTGTTATCCTCCCCGAGTGATTTGCATTTGCCAGTGGCATCCTTTAGCTCTCGCTCCATGGTAGATATTCTCTCCTCGCACTAGCGCTGAGTGGCCTGTTCGGCCTTTAAATCATCAGTCGCCTTCTTGGCAGCCGTCTCGCTCGCTCTGTCCTGCTCCCTGGCCCGGGCAAGCTCGGCCCGAAGGGTCTCAACCGCGGTAGCACCGTCTACAAATTGGCATGTCACAGTGTATAATTTTCAGCTTCATGCTCATACTATTATACATGCATAGGCGGGCTATCCCAAAAACATACCTTGTGCCTCGTCGAGCCGCCTGCTAATAAGAGTAATGTCCTCATCAGCTAACTCAAGTTTATGCTTTAAATTTGCAACTTCCGCAGCTTGGGCAGTCGCCGTTGACATAACAGCCTGTTTTCAAATTAATTATGTTACTTCCTGAGCATATCTTTTTGATCCTCTGATCGCCTCCCTGTGGAAACCGACCAGAGTCTCAGGGGCTACGCTCCCTCCGTACCGAGGAGCATAACGCTGCCATCGCAGCCAAAATACAAAGCGGCCCCATCAAGCCGCATACCCCATCGGCCATTAAGCCACCGGCCTCTATTACGCAGGACCGGTCAATGTTAGGGCTGGACTAGCAGTTCCGCCTCCATCGTTCGCCACATATACCCGCGAAGTTCGTATCGCGCATGCATAATTATGCACTTAAAATACCTTGGTCATCGGCGGAGGAACAATACGGACAGGCCTACAATACGGTTTGCCCTCCTACAGCCTTCTTCTCTTTTTTCTAACTATTTCTTATCTTTTGCCGTAGGTGATTCAAAACATGTTCATTCTGCGGACCTACAAGGACTCTTTCGGAGCCCGGTTTCGTCCGAATAACCAAAGATTGCTCCTTTTAAGGAATCCTTTTAGCTGAGGCACTGGCAGCGCAGACGTGCGACAGGAGGTCCAAAAGATTTTTTGTAGACAAAACACTCTATTTAAAACCTGTATAGAGCCCTTTTTCTCAGCCTTCGACCCCTGGCATGTAAAATGGTCTGGGTAGTGGTGTTATAATTTGTAAGATTACGTTCAACGTATCAATCAGATCCCAGTGAACATAATCTGTCTTCAGTACTTGCTTTTCCTCATAGAACTGTATTTTTCTTCTTCGGGTGTTTCACGCATACACCTCAGCACTAATTGCCAGGGGCTCGATACGGCAACACATCGGTTGCCGAAAAGTCTGAACAGCTCTACAACATACTTCGGCGTCACGAGTTTGGCATTATATGCATCAGCTTTGAATCATGTCTTGGGTCAATAGTTGGGTTGCCCGGCTCCTGTGCTTACTACCTTACGTTCCGTCTTATCAACTAAGGTAGTAAAGGGAGAACTACTGCGATTGTGTTTCCGGTTCACCTGGTTAAACACCTTAGTAGGGAAAGCTGAAAACTGACTGTCATGATGCGGTGAGAGCTGGTCAACCACTCGGCGACTTATTAGAATCTTTTGCGATTTCTTCCGTATAACACGAAGGACCGTTTTTCGATCACTTATGTAACGCAACCGTATTCGGATAACCGCGTACATACCAGGGGCTACATCATAGTCCCACCGTTAAACTCCTATGGCTAAGTGAAAGTGTTAAAGCCCTATAGTCCGATTGAGTTCGCTGCACTGACACCTCCTTTACGGACCAAGACGTTGGGTCAAGTGTGATCAGGTGCTATTCCGAACACCCTTGTATTATATGCGAGGGGGCTGAAGCCGACGACTGGCAAACTTTTAGATTATAAAAACAGCCGCACAGGAGGAAATAACTTTCAGACAAAGGCATAAATATAACACAACCTTAATGTATCATAATATTGTTCTCACAATTCCGGTACACTTATTCGAACATAATGTCATTCGAGCACTAACCCTCTATCAAGCGGGCGCCCTCTAGGACATCTTCCAAATGATGCTCCGGCGTGCGAGGGTCCTTGCCTCCGGGCGGGCCCTTAGTTGCAACATCGACGGTCTTCATCTTTGCCCAGTACATCTTGACGCGGGCGAAGGCCATCCGGGCACCTTCTATGCACGCCGACCGCTTGACGGCGTCGATGCGCGGTACTGCATCGACAAGTCACTGCACCAAACCGAAATAGCTGTTCGGAATGGGTTCAGCCGGCCATAGCCGGGCCACGACGTCCTTCATGGCAGCTCCAGACGTCTTGTGGAGCTCGGCCCATTGGGCCATCTGTTCATTCAGCAACGCCGGACGCCGTGGCATGTTGAATTGTGACCAGAAAAGCTTCTCCACAGCATGTCCTTCCTGTGCTTGGAAGAACTGCGTCGCGTCGAAGACACTCTTCGACAGGTCCAAGAACGTGTCTGGAGAACTCCACAATTGATTAAGCAGAGCATACTTTGGGTCGCCGAACTTAGTCTATAAAAGAAAGGGCTTACCAGCCGCTATCTCCCCAGCTTGCCGGATCTCCTCCCGAGCCACTCTGGACTCAGACCGTGCTTCTATCGCCTCTAGTAAGGCCTTGTCGAGTTCGGCTGCCTTGGCTTTGTTATCCTCCCCGAGTGATTTGCATTTGCCAGTGGCATCCTTTAGCTCTCGCTCCATGGTAGATATTCTCTCCTCACACTAGCGCCGAGTGGCCTGTTCGGCCTTTAAATCATCAGCCGCCTTCTTGGCAGCCGTCTCGCTCGCTCTGGCCTGCTCCCTAGCCCAGGCAAGCTCGGCCCGAAGGGTCTCAACCGCGGTAGCACTGTCTACAAATTGGCATGTCACAGTGTATAATTTTTAGCTTCATGCTCATACTATTATACATGCATAGGCGGGCTATCCCAAAAATATACCTTGTGCCTCGTCGAGCCGCCTGATAATAAGAGTAATGTCCTCATCATCTAACTCAAGTTTATGCTTTAAATTTGCAACTTCTGCAGCTTGGGTAGTCGCCGTTGACATAACAGCCTGTTTTCAAATTAATTATGTTACTTCCTAAGCATATCTTTTTGATCCTCTGATCGCCTCCCTGTGGAAACCGACCAGAGTCTCAGGGGCTACTATCTATACACAGGCACATTCTTGCATGTAAAGAGCGGTTAAAGATATTACATTGCATACCTCGAAGCCTCTCAGCAGGCCCGTAAAGGCTTCATTCAATCCGCTTCTCGTGGACAGAATCCTCTCAACTACCGTACCCATTAAGGTACGATGTTCCTCTGAGATGGACGCACTTTGCAATGTGTCCATCAGTGTATCCGGCACCTCCGGATTCCTGGAGGCTGCTAAGGGAGTACGGACTCCCTTCAGAGGGGCACGCTCACTTAACCCCAGAGTCATCTTTCGCTGTATACTGGATAGTTCGGGGCCCTCATTGTTGGTCCCCGTGGGGGCTGCTTCCCCTGGACCCTTGACGGTCGAAGTATCACCTTCGGGCACCGTCTTCGTTGTCCCCCGCGCCGCTGGATGGTCAGGGGAGATCCTCCGGGACGACACCTCGAAGTAGTCCGCCCTTAGGGGCGAGAAAGCTTGTGGTGGCGTCTCGCTTTCCATCATCTCCGGAGGCAAGTCCCCTGATGAGGAGGATTGTTGAGGTAGATAGCGGGCCAGACTGCAAACATATAGTTTAAATGTTACCCTAGCAAACCAAAAAGAATGGAACACGTCTAGAGCATCCTTGTTCACTTACGATTCGGCAAGGGGCTTGTCCCTAGAGAGGAGCTCTTTGTCAACATCGGCTTCCGCACTCGAACCGTCTAACAGGGATATCTTCCCTCTCTTGGGCGCCTCCACCTCCAAGTCTTTGGAGGCAGTCCTTTTCTTCTCGTGGGGAGAAGGAATATCACCTTCTCCTTCCCCTTCGTCTTCATCTTCAGAAGAGGGAGCTTCAGTCTCCCCGCATGTAGCGTCCAGTATACCTTTAGAGCGGAGGCCACCTTCAGCCCTTTTGCTCTTCTTCTTGTCCTCCTGCACCGTCATTTGATACGGCGCCGGGGCCAGCATCCTCATTAACACAGGATTAGCTGAGTCTTCGGGAAGTGGAGCCGGACACCTGATTCGTTTCGCCTTCTTTATCCAGTCCTGGTCGAAGATAGGTTCCTCAGTACAGCGTTATGAGATAATCAACCGAGTTGCATTCAGAAATTGGGTGCTTACCGAGGTATCCGGATGGTTGCAGTTGAGGCCGATGTCCTCGGATGTGTCCGGCCATTACTTTTGAGTCTTGAAGAATAGTTTTCACATCCCTCTGTGCGTTGTGCCGAAGAATTGCTGAAGGGTTCGCGGTCCTTCTGGATTGAACTCCCACATGCAGAGAGGCCGTCGCTGGCACGGGAGGATCCGGCGGATTAGCATCACCTGGATCACGTTAATGAGGCCGGTGTTCTTGTCGAGGATGCTTTGGATACGATTTTGTAGCGTCTGCACGTTGTCAGTTGATTCCCTGTCTAGCCCTTTATTAATCCACGATGCGAGTTGCAGTGGAGGGCCAGATCGGAATGCTGGTGTGGCCGCCCATTTGGTACCGCGGGGGTTCGATGATATAGAACCACTCCCGCTGCCATAAGTTGGAGGTTCCCGTGAAGGTGCCTTTTGGCCAGATAGTGTTGGCAAGCTTGCTCACCATGGCACCGCCGCACTCTGCCTGCTCCCCGTCGACTATCTTCGGCTTCACATTGAAGGTCTTCAGCCATAGGCCGAAGTGTGGAGGGATGCGGAGAAAAGCCTCACACATGACGATAAACTCCGAGATGTGAAGAAAATAGTCCGAAGCTAGATCGTGAAAATCTAGCCCATAATAGAACATAAGGCCGCGAACGAAGGGGTGGAGAGCAAACCCTAGCCCGCAGAGGAAGTGAGAGATGAATACAACCCTCTCGCCGGATTTTGGTGCGGGGATAACCTGCCCCTTGACAGGGAGCCTGTGGGGGATTTCCGCAGTCAGGTACCTCGCCTCCTGGAGCTTCGCGATATCTTCCTCGGTGATCGAGGAGGCCATCCACCTTCCTTGGGAGTTGGATCCGGACATAACTAGAAGGCTTGGTAGCAATGAAAGAAATCGAGACCTGGGCGCAGGAGCTTAAGGGTGGAAAGGCTGAGGAAGGGATAGGCGTGGGGAGAAAGACGGGTCTGTACCCCTTTATAAAGGCGTGGTATATCAAACGCCTCCTCACGGGCCTTAAAGCTCGCCTATTCCCAAGGGATTGTGCAAATGGCACGGTTGGATTACCCACGCCCATGTTAATAGGAATCCCGTGATAAGGGGGCCCGGTCTCTGTTTTGACAAGATGTGCCAATAAAGACCGCGTCTCGTAACATGGAGCGAGAGGCTGAAAGACGGTTTGAAATAATAACCAGGCAGGGGACGTAACGTCCCGCCACCAAAAGTTGTCAGTAGATGGGACTTGTTAAATATTGTATCCTGTTATGGTTGTATGTGGTTTCGCAGAGCCGGACATGTTTTCTGTGTCCGAGGACTACTTTGAAGTATTCGGAGGAAGAACCCGCCTTGCAACGCCGAAGACAATCTGCGCGCTGGACACATCGTCATTGAAGCCTGGTTCAGAGGCTACTGAGGGAGTCCTGGATTAAGGGGTCCTCGAGCATCCTGGCTATGTGACGTGGGCCGGACTGATGGGCCATGACAGATACAAGACAGAAGACTTCCTCCCGTGTCCGGATGGGACTCTCCTTTGCGTGGAAGGCAAGCTTGGCGTTTGGATATGAATATTCCTCTCTTTGTAAACCGACTCTATACAACCCTAGCCCCCCCGGTGTCTATATAAACCGGAGGGTTTAGTCCGTAGAGGCAATCATAATCATACAGGCTAGACATCTAGGGTTTAGCCATTACGATCTTGAGGTAGATCAACTCTTGTAACCCATATTCATCCAAGATAATCAAGCAGGAAGTAGGGTATTACCTCCATTAAGAGGGCCCAAACCTGGGTAAACATCGTGTCCCTGTCTCCTGTTACCTTCGATCCTCAAACGCACAGTTCGGGACCCCCTACCCGAGATCCACCGGTTTTGACACCGACACCCGTAGGGCCCAGATCTGGGCCGAGCACCGCTGATACGTCCATTTTGCATCATGCTTTTATATTGACATTTATTGCATTATGGGCTGTTATTACACATTATATCACAATACTTATGCCCTTTTCTCTCTTATTTTATAAGGTTTACATGAAGAGGGAGAATGCTGGTAGCTGGAATTCTGGACTAGAAAAGGAGCAAATATTAGAGACCTATTCCGCACAACTCCAAAAGTCCTGAAACTTCACGGAGCATGTTTTTGGAATATATAAAAAATATTGGGCGAAGAAAGAACTAGAGGGGGGCCACCAGCCAGCCACAAGGGTGGAGGGCGCGCCCCCGACCTCGTGGGCCCCCTAGAAGGCCTCCGGTGCCCATCTTTGTGTGTTTTGACCTGGAAAAAATCAGAAGGAAGCTTTCGGGACGAAGCGCCGCCGTCTCGAGGCGGAACCTGGGCAGAACCAATCTAGGGCTCTGGCGGAGCTGTTCTGCCGGGGAAACATCCCTCCGGGAGGGGGATATCATCGCCATCATCATCACCATCGATCCTCTCATCGAGAGGGGGGTCAATCTCCATCAACATCTTCACCAGCACCATCTCCTCTCAAACCCTAGTTCATCTCTTTATTCGATCTTGGTCCCAAAACCTCAGATTGGTACCTGTGGGTTGCTAGTAGTGTTGATTACTCCTTGTAGTTGATGCTAGTTGGTTTATTAGGTGGAAGATCATATGTTCAGATCCTTAATGATAATTAATAGTCCTCTGATTATGATTATGAATATGCTTTGTGAGTAGTTACGTTTGTTCCTGAGGACATGGGAGAAGTCTTGTTATAAGTAATCATGTGCATTTGGTATTCGTTCGATATTTTGATGAGATGTATGTTGTCTTTCCTTTAGTGATATTATGTGAACGTCGACTACATGCCACTTCACCATTATTTGGGCCTAGGGGAGGGCATTGGGAAGTAATAAGTAGATGATGGGTTGCTAGAGTGACAGAAGCTTAAACCCTAGTTTATGCGTTGCTTCGTAAGGGGCTGATTTGGATCCATATGTTTCATGCTATGGTTAGGTTTACCTTAATTCTTCTTTTGTAGTTGCGGATGCTTGCGAGAGGGGTTAATCATAAGTGGGAGGCTTGTCCAAGGAAGGGCAGCACCCAATCACCGGTCCACCCACATATCAAATTATCGAAGTAACGAACGCGAATCATATGAGCATGACGAAAACTAACTTGACGGTAATTCGCATGTGTCCTCGGGAGCGCTTTGCTTTATATAAGAGTTCATCCAGGCTTGTCCTTTGCTACAAAAAGGATTGGGCCACCTTGCTGCACCTTACTTACTTTATTTACTTGTTACCCGTCACGATTTATCTTATCACAAAACTATCTGTTACCGATAATTTCAGTGCTTGCAGAGAATACCTTGCTGAAAACCACTTGTCATTTCCTTATGGTCTTCGTTGGGTTCGACACTCTTACTTATCAAAAGGACTATGATAGATCCCCTATACTTGTGGGTCATCAACCGCCGCCAGGTCGCGCCGCTGCGCCACCCCGCCGCCAACGACGACAATGTTGTCCAGCCGCCCGCTCGCGCCGCGCCGGGGAACACCGCCGCCACCCGATCCGTCGCCGCCTAGGAGCACCCCCGGTGCAGCTCCGCCACGCGCCAGAGAGCTACCGGGAGGAGAAGGTCAGGGGGCCGCCTTCACCAGCGACGACGGCCGGGAGGAAGGGGAAAGGGGGAGGGCTGGTGGAGGAGGCGTTCGACGCGCGGCTGGTCGCACGCGTGGGCGACACGGTCGCGAGGGGAGGAGTCCACGACAGTGTATACCCGTTTCCCCTCTTCTATTTCCTCTGTTCAATTGATTCAATGACTTGTAAGCAAACAATATGTAGATGATTTTGTTTCTATTCATGTGGTGGTATTGTTGCAAATAGGTCTGTTTAGGAGAACTGATAGGTTGCGAAAATTCAACTTTGCATAGTTTGTAGTAGATCAATGTAAGGTTGTGATATTTACTCCTTGCATGTTCATGTTAGCTGGCGATGATTGATGCTGCGAGCAATGCTGGGACGAGGAACAGACGAGATGTGAAGACCGCGATGGAGAGACGAGAGAGGGGTTGTCACCTCCGTCGGACTCACCACCACAATGGCGCAACCTAGTTTGACTGTCAGGAGTTGGACGAGGGGATGAGGTAGAGGTGATGCATGTGGGGATGAAGGGATGCGCCCTTGAGAAAGTGAGTGAGAGATGAGGAGGAAGGCAGAGGCGGCCGTGGAGAGGTGTCTGAGGGGATGAAAGGCCCAAACTAGAGTCAACCGACTCCTTGATGTCGAGGGCTGGCGAGTGGATCCCGCAACGAGCAGCGACCGTAGGCTCATCATGAGGTGATCCTGAGCGCTGCGCGATCTGGATATCGTGGCGGTGGTTGGAGCAAGATCGAGGGATGGCAGCAGCATCCAGATCCGCCATGCCCATAGTTCATTTCTACTATTCATCTGGGTCCCCTGTCAACATCCTCGTGAGCAATGATCCATTAAGTGTGTTGTAAATTTATTTGTTGTGTATGGAGTGGTATATCTTGATAATCTAGTATTCCATATATATGGGATGATTGAAGGAGTTTTCTGAAGTTCTAAAATTGTTTGGGAGGCAAATTTTCTGAAGAAGTTTTGACTGAATTTGGTTCTGGCTACATTCTGGCAGATAACATGGTTTGTCATCCTATGACGTACATGATTCTCGTGAATGATTACTTGTGTATGTCTTTGTATAACAAGGGCTAGGTGTTAATTTTATCCGAAAAAGACATGCTTCTCTTATTTGCTGCAAACAATATGACCAATTTAGCAAACATCTCACTCAGCTCATGCAACCTACCAAACACATATTCACCTTGACCAGTCTCACAGTACACAAGCAACCAAACACTCATCTCCCTATACCATTACATTAGCTCAGCCAGGCCATACTCAGCCAGCATGTTAGATGCGATGCAGCCAAATGTAACCCGGGCAACCAAACACGCCCTTAATGGTGGACCTGATTGATAATAGCGTCCACCTTTGGACACTGCTTATACTAGCGTCCGAACCTGAACACTATAATGCCCAACGTCCTTACTATTTCTCAAATTTGTAATAACTAGAACAATGCCCGTGCATTGCAATGGGATATAAATATTCTAGAGTTAATTACACCGGTGGTGCTTGAACTTGGTGTAAACGGTCACTTTGGTGCTAAAACTTGTGACATACATTGAACTGGTGCACCGATGTGTTAGCTTGTGATTTACTTGTCAATAATAATGCGATTGTGTAAATAAATGTTCATCAAATTCTGACTGTGAATTACCTTATATTTTAATTAGAAATTTGGTAAGTAAATTAAAATAGAATTGGTTCAGAAGGTAAGTAAATTAAGATGATTGATTATCATACTATACATGGAAGGTTGGACAAAGGGGTGGTGAGAAGAAAGGTGAAATGAGAACCTTGGGTTCTCTTTAAGTAGTAGAGATAGAGATTCTTTCCTAGTTTCGTAATTACGTGATTATTGATTACTGTTAATTAAAAAATCGCAGCACAGTGTCGGGCACTCCTAATAATAATAAAAAAACTACCCTATCGTGAGCGAAGGAATCCTATCCCTCGCTTGCCACACGGACGGCCACGATAGCGTCAACTGTCAGCCGTGCGATCCCATCGCCGTCCGCTGCTGGTCCACTCGTCTATCTCCCACGCATACTTCTTCCGCCTCCACCCTCCTCACCGTCGCATGCTCGCCGCCGCCGCCGTGCCGCCCCTGCCGCCGCTCCCCCGCTCGTGCGCCTCGTGGGGACGGTGGATCCCATCCACTCCTTTCTCCTCCAGGTGGGTAAAGATAATCTTGTCGATTAATTAATTATTAATATAAAAAAGTAGTAGCTGTGGAGACCCGTAGTTGCGTAGTCCACCTCCAAATCTCCGAAGATATTCCGCTGCCGATTAGTCAATTGGTTAGGTTGGATTAATGGTGGAAGACCGGAGTAAAAGAGAACAATTTGGCCTCTCCTTCTCCCTCCTGTGTCTGACCAGCTTTGCTTGCCTTTGTGCTGCTGCGATTTCGCAGGGACGGGCCTGGTTGGCGGCGGGGGACGAGTGGAGGGGCGGTGCATCCAGCGATGGCACGGCCGCCGATCCTCTCCGTTGCACTGCCGTCTGATACGGGGCGCGTGCTCAGCATCCAGTCCCACACCGTCCAGGTGCCACACCACCCTCTCTCTCCTCTGTTCATCTGCCATGATCTTGCTTAACTACCTGCATCTACGAGCAATTGGCGGCTGTATGGTACGATAGTCTGGGTTTGGGAGCAAATCTAGTGTTTTGCGGGTTCTAAGATCTCGGTGGCTAGGCCGAGAACACCAGATGTACTTAAGTCATTTGCAAGTGCTCCATGACTGAATTATTATTTTTATTATTCAGTTCATATCAGACATGCATGCATGCCGTGCTGCTTGCACACCGTCATCATGATTGTCTCCCATTGTGTAGTGTCACCAAGTCGTGTGGTTGCTTACTAGTGAATGCAGTTGTTGTATGGCTCACATATGATCATACTTGGGGATTGCTTAGTGTACAATAATAACTGTGCATAGCATTGTTTCGGAAATCAGGAGTACTAGTAAATTACTGAAAACCTTATGTTTGATTTGATTTATTTATGTCCTCTACTAATGCTGCTTTTCCTTAATTTAGGGCTACGTTGGCAACAAATCTGCTGTCTTTCCGTTGCAACTCCTTGGTTTTGATGTGGATCCGATAAACTCTGTACAGTTTTCTAATCATACAGGTATATAATTGGGCTATTCGGTAAAATGTGCAATATGTCTGGCACGCCTAAATATTTTCCACTATGTGTTATCTCAGGATACCCAAAATTTAGAGGACAGGTTCTCAATGGCAATCAGCTGTGGGATCTTATTGAAGGACTGGAGGAAAATGAATTATTGCACTATACACATTTGTTAACAGGTGAATGACCATTACGACTTCTTCAATTTGGGATTTCCCATCCTTCATGTAAAAAGCAAGTTGATTGGTCTTCAATGGCAGACCATTAATCATCATCTCTTTTTAATCAAACATAATGCTTTATACACAAAACAACACGCTATTTGTTTATTTTTGTCGAAGTAACATGCTATTTCTTGGTATTCAGGTTACATCGGCTCTGTTTCCTTTTTAAATACAGTGCTACAAGTCGTCGACAAATTACGATCGGTCAATCCTGATCTTATATACGGTAACCTTTTCTCATCTCCATTATCTATATGGTCAGTTCTGTTGTACAAAATCTTATGGGGAATTATGTCATAAACAAATTCTAAATAGAATTTGCTAATGCATGTCCACAAACGCTCTGCAGTTTGCGACCCGGTTCTAGGTGATGAAGGCAAACTATATGTTCCTCAGGATTTAGTATCTGTTTATCAGGAGAAGGTGATTTAGCCCATTTCAACTTGCTAAAGTTATCTTTTATGATATAAAAAATGCTGGGAATTACTTATTGTAAGGCTAGTTAGCATGTTACAAAAAAAAGACCCTGCAAGTTTTACTGTACTCCAGTATCCATTACTCTTCAATAAGCAAATCCATTCCCTAGACTGAAGGTTTACATTTTTTCAATAAAACAGTACATATAGGCAGCTGCATCTCCTTTCCCCTTTAGAAGTTAGTCGAACAGTCATGCGCAGTGTGTTCTGTGTTTCGTTCAATTAACTTCTCCCATTTACTCATTGAGCTATGGCATGGAAATTACATGATAGGACAGTGTAATTTCAAATGTGTTTAATGCTCATAATGCTCTGTGCTCATCGTAATGTATTCTTTTTTCTCATCAAATAATCTCCAGGTTGTCCCAGTTGCTTCAATGCTTACACCAAACCAATTTGAAGTTGAACTACTCACAGGATTAAGGTATTCATTCTATTCTTTTTGGAAAAGGAAAATGAGAGCTAATCTCTTTATTGTCATATACCCCGTCAATCCGCCATACTTCTGTTCTGTATCAGATTCCATATAAATTCAAATTTAGCACTTCCAGGAAAAAAAAATATACTGCTAATTTTGGCCTGAGTAGTCCAATTTTTCTACCATTTTTGGGTTCTATAGTTAATCTTTAACTCAAGGGGCAATGTGTGGATTAGGGTGCAATGATTTGAAATTCAGTCACAACTGGGTGACCTATATACAGGTGATACGTAAGAACTAAAGGATGGGTGGGTGGGGTGGGGTGGGATGGGGGGGCTGTAGTGGGCATTCTGTAAACTGGTATACTTCGGTGAGGGCATATGGCTTAGTTTCTGCATGAAATATCTTTTTCATGCTTATTTGACAATAACAATAAATCTATACACAGACAAAATCATTTTTTTGGTACTCTCATACATTGGTCAAATATTTGTTTTCTTTCCTATTTGAATGTGTACATGCAGAATTACCTCCGAACAAGATGGCTTGAAAGCTTGCAATACCCTGCACAGTGCTGGACCACGGAAGGTTTGTCCCTTATAGGCTTATAAGATTGCTAGATAAACCAATAAAAGTATTGATGTGCTACACAGAGTCACTGTTGGCCCTATGACCAACTATCCTTGTTCCATGTTTCTTCATTTAAAATGCTGCTAATGCAAATATACAATTACTAATTCATGAATATGTTTGACTGCTATCATTCTACAGGTGATAATAACTAGTGCACTTATTGAAGACAAGCTGCTCCTCATTGGAAGTTACAAAAGAACAGAGGTAAACTTTTGATAAATTTGTTGGATTTATTATATCTATGTACATGCTATGAATGTACTAGTTGCAAATAGAAAAGTTAGTGGCTTTACAATATTATTCAACAGAAAGTTAAAGAAAAAAGGGGGATGAGAAACCATTTGATCTTACCCAAGTATCCCATGAGAATTGCGAGAAGATTAAAATATTATACAACATAGTTACCAAATTCACTAAAAGAGGCTTCGAACCATGATCCCGATCGATTGATCCAGACTGGGGTTTGAACTCACTCTGGTCGATCCGAATCCGTGCCCGGTTTGTCGAACTGAAGCGAAAACACAGCCCTGCAGCACATCGATGTACACAGGGAATACACGGGGCGGAGGGATGGGATTCTCCTTGGCCGTGGACGAGACAGCGGTGGAAGCGTAGGAGACGAGCAGGCTGCAGCGGCTGATCCTTGCTGTGAGGAAGCTGGAGTTGGAGTCAGGGTGGATGGGAAGCCAATCTTGGAAGTTGGCAGAGGTGGAGGAAGGACGAGAGAAGGCTGCAGCCGTGCTGAGATGGCGGGTCCGCGCCCATGGCACCGCAACAGCGGGAGTACTACTGAATAGCAGACTGCTCGTTTTTCTTTTTTAGACTGCTCATGTGTGTGCATAGTCTAGGGTTGAGCCATGGGCTAGTTGGGCTGATTTGGCCCAACCCATGAAAGAATGTTTGTTTTCTTTAGCTTTTTATATGATTCTGTGACAACAACAACAACAACAACAACAACAACAACAAAGCCTTTAGTCCCAAACAAGTTGGGGTAGGCTAGAGGTGAAACCCATAAGATCTCGCGACCAACTCATGGTTCGGGCACATGGATAGCAAGCTTCCACGCACCCCTGTCCATAGCTAGTTCTTTGGTGATACTCCAATCCTTCAGATCTCTCTTTACGGACTCCTCCCATGTCAAATTCGGTCTACCCTGACTTGTCTTGACATTCTCCGCACGCTTTAGCCGTCCGCTATGCACTGGAGCTTCTGGAGGCCTCTGCTAAATATGCCAAAACCATCTCAGATGATGTTGAACAAGCTTCTCTTCAATTGGTGCTACCCAACTCTATCTCGTATATCATCATTCCGGACTCGATCCTTCCTCGTGTGGCCACACATCCATCTCAACATACGCATCTCCGCCACACCTAGCTGTTGAACATGTCGCCTTTTAGTCGGCCAACACTCAGCGCCATACAACATTGCGGGTCGAATCACCGTCCTGTAGAACTTGCCTTTAGTATGTGATTCTGTGACCTAAAAAAAACAATTTGATTATGTGATCTTCTACAGTTGTTAAATAGTATGTGCTTACTAGAAAAAATATTTATTGTTTTATTATGTCTATTATACTCCCATGTTGCGAATTGGAAATAACGAATTCGCGAAGCCAGTCTCCGATTCGTGAATCGGAAATGTATACCCCATAACAATGCAATTCGTACGAGTTAGCGAATTGCGAATCGTGAACCGAACGAATCACGAATCGGGTAACTATTGCAAGCACATTGTGTGGCAAGTGGCACCTCCACATTATAGTGATGTTACTTTTTTGGAGGAAACCAAAAGCAATCATACGTACCTGCAATCAAACATTATACTATTATTCTAGTTCCATATGGCTCCTATGCTACATAGGTGTTCTACCGGGTTTTTTGGCTGGCTATAAACTGACAGGTCAATGCAGTAGGCCATCTAAGAGCTATGATATAGTCATGTGGAATAGTAGTAATTTATACAAGGTACGCTCTTGAACATTTGTCTGCTTGATGTGTAAGCCTGATCTTTGTAAAGCTCATAATCATAGGTGTACTCTAGATCTACTTCAGTGGTCTAATATTGATACATTAACATCAAGATAGATTACAAGTAACAGCTAGGATTTACAAGTAATAGTGTGTGATTGATAGTTCTGACATGTAGCATGACCAAACCTATTTGTGCAAATTGGCCTGTTTCTGATCAAATTTGTGTCCCATTTTTGGGGTGCTGTTATGGGTAAACTGATCCATTACGAACTGAATCTAACACAATGTTTGCATTCATGTGTTAGCTCTGAGTAACTTTGGTTGAGTTTGAGTGAATTCATAGAACATTTAATAATTCAATAAAATGCTTTGGAAATAAACCGTTAAATATACAAATTGGTCAATTAAATTCTTAAACCCTGATCCTGTGATGAATCTATTCCAGCCTTCCAGGGATCCAGCCTCCAGCCCTGTTATAATTGCTGAGTAACTTAATGGTCAGAATGCTGATTTTAAAGATATTTACCATCTCTTCATTTTCAGGAACAACCGCCGGAACAATTTAAGATTGAGATACCCAAGATACCTGCATATTTCACGGTATGTGCGGCTGATAATAGAGGAAACTTTTCCTGTACATTGATATATATATATATATATTTTTATGAATCTGTTGTTGCATGTTGGTTATTGACTTATTGTGTAGTGAACATATTGGCATAGCTTATTCCTAGATTGTAGTATTCAGTATGGACTAATTCATATTATTGCTTAATCTGTTGTAGCTTTATTCATGTGGGATCTGTATATAATTGTCTGTTCAAACAAACAATGTCATAGAACGATCCTACATTATATCAAATAAATGTTGCACAACAAAACAGTGATCAAATCCAAGGAGAGGCAATTTTTTTGTTTATGGCCCGCTGTTTCTATCTCAGGTTTACCTTGTGCAACTTTGATTTTGGCCAAGTTGTATGATACATGACCATATGTTTTGAAACTCAACGGAGCTAGCTGTGAAGTTAAAAAAAATTATCACCATTCAAACATTAGTCAGTTGCATGTTTCCCGACTAAATGAAGAATAACTGTACGAATTGTTTTATTTCTCTTGGCTGATTAGAAAGTAGATTGTAGAACTAGAATCTCAGCAAGTGCCTTTTAGCTATGTGCTTGTGGACTATGTCTTCGGATGGTGAGGGAGAAATGGGCCACACATGTTTACACTTGTACGCTAGTCATGTTGTGCACGTTGTGCTCTTGTCCTAGTCTTTAGGATCTAGCTCATGGATAGTTGGTTAGTTAGCTAGCCAATGGGACTCTTCCCTACGCATGTGTATATTTATACGCCTCCAATCAATAAAAGATAATTGTGTGGCAAATCTCCTTCCTGTCTTACATGGTATCAGCCTTCTGTTTCTAAACACCCACGATCCCTGCTCCACAGCTTCCACTCCCCACCTCCATGGACTCCTCCTCCTCCCTCTACTCTGGCGGCGGCGGAAATCCGTTCGCCGGACCTTTTGCCTCCTCCATCCACCAGGTTCCTATCTGGCAACACATCCCCGTCGTCCTCAATCTCCAGGTGTCAAACCACACGGTCTAGCACTCGCTGTTAATGACTATATTCTGCACCTACACCCTCCTCAACCACATCGACGACACTGTCATTGCCCGCCAACGCCTCGACGACCCCAACTGGACCGTGATTGGCTCATGCATTGTCAATTGGGTCTACACCACAGTCTCGCCGGAGATACTCGCGATCATCATCAAGCCGGACGAGATGGCGCACTTCGTGTGGCTCGCGATCCACAATCTATTCCTCGGGAATTGAGCTCACAACGCCCTTTATGCACTCCACATGAGTTCTACAATTTGAACCAAGGTGATCTTTCAATTACAGCTTATTGCAGCATGCTCAAACAATTGACGGACACCCTTCAGGATGTTGGCTATCCCATTACCGACGAAGGGCTCGTCCTCAACGCCTTTTGCGGTCTCAAATCGGACTGCAGCCAGTCCATGAAGAGCATGTCGATCCACGGCCTGCCGACGTTCCTGAATTGTCGCTCCTTCCTTGAGCAAGAGGAGCGCTGGATCGCCCACACCGCCACCATGGAGGCCAACACCGCCTTGCTCGCTCCAACAGCGACGGTGGCCGCGGCTCTGGCCCAGCAGCAGCAGGGGAGGTGTCGCTGTTGTTGGGGCCTGCTGCTGCTTGCCGTTGGAGTGAGCGAGCAGAGTGGTGTTGGCCTTCATGGCGGTGGTGTGGGCGATCCGGTGCTCCTCTTGCTCGAGTAAGGAGGGACAATTCAGGAATTTTAGGTCGTGGATCGACATGCTCGACACTTATGGGCTGAAGTCCGCTTTTGAGATCATGAAAGATGTCGAGGACGAGCCCTTTGTTGGTAATGGGATACCCGATGTCCTGGAGTGTGTCCACCAATTGTTTGAGTCGGCTGCAATAAGCGGTAATTGAAAGAGCGCCTTGATACAAATTGGGGAACTCATGAAGTGTGTAGACGTCGCGGTGAGCTCTATTCCCAAGGAATAGATTGTGGATTGCAAGCCACACGAAGTGTGTCGTCTCGTCCGGTCGATGATCATGAGTATCTCTGACAAGACAGTGGTTTAGACCCAATTGACAATGCATGAGTCAATCATGGTCCAGTCGGGGTCGTCGAGGTGCTGGCGGGCCGTCCATGGACATGGGGAGCGTAAGCTGTGGAGCAGGGGTCGTGGGTGTTTAGAAACAGAAGGCTGATACCATGTAAGGCAGGAATGAAATTTGCCACACAATTATCTTCACTGATCGGAGGCGTATAAGTATACACATGCGTAGGGTAGAGTCCCATTGGCTAGCTAACTAACCAACTATCCATGAGCTAGATCCCGAGGGCAACTCCAACGCATGGACGCATTTCGTCCGTTTTTGTCCGCGTGGGCAGAAATGACAGCCCAACACGCGGATGCAAATCCATTTTGTGTCCGTCTGCTCTCTGCGTGGACGCAAATCCACCCAAATTTTTTGGGTCGGGTTTGCATCCACACGGACACCAGACGGATGCGTTGCGCGTCCGCTCGTTGTCCGGCCCAGCCCCACGTGTCAACCACCCCCGTTGGTCCTTTTAAATGCACGCGTGCCAGGGACCGGGGGGGGGGGCACCGCACCCACTCTTCTCCCTCTCTGCCCCCCGCCGCCCTATAGTCGACCCAACCCTAGCCATAGCCACCGCCCACCATGACGTGGAAGCGCATGCCCAGAGCCCACAACCACGAGGCGTGCTCCTCCTCGGGGCGCTACCGCGTGGTGACCTTCACCTTGACGCCGCCGGGGGCTGCGCCATTGGCGCGCGACCGCATCTACGTGCCTGTCGACCGGTGCCGGCACTACTGGGAAAACGCCATCCCTGTGCCATGGCCGGACGTGAACCTGCCGCATGGATGGTATTCGAACCAGGAATAGGGTTCTAGTGCCGGTCACAAGTCGCGCGCGGGAGGCGGAGATCCGCTGCCATCGCGCTCAGCTCGCGGTCGACCTCCGCGACAACCCGCTGTTTGTGGTAGACTCCACACACTGGGACACGTGGTTCACCGATGAGCACGACTAGCGCCGCCAGCGCCCCGTGCCCCGCGCGCACGCGCTCCAGCACCACAACCAGCAGGGGAGGAGGACGACAGGGCCTATAGGAAGGCCATCGAAGACTCCGACCTTGAGGAACTCGCCAGGTGGCTTGGCCTGCCACTGGCGCTGGCCGAATCGGCCGGAGTGCAGGTCGCCGCACCCCTGCCTGCGCTTGAGCCAGAACATGAGCTGTGGCCACTAGTGGGGCACTTGTCGTCGTGGACGTCTACGTTCCCATGCACGCGCGAGTTGGTGCGGTGCACGCCCGAGTGGGTGGGCGCGGAGCAGCAGGAGGAGGTGCCCGCTGCGCCACCGCAGCAACTGGCACTGGTGGTAGTGCCGTGGCTGTATCCATGGCCGGCACCGGTCTACATCGACCTCACCGACGAGGACAACGACGACGGACACTAGATCTAGGTTTTACTTATGTTTTTAACTTTTAATTAATGTACAGACGGACTTTTGGCGGCAATATATTTTTAATTTGAAAATTGGTCCAAAATCAGAAATGCATCCCGGCGTCCTGGGCGCACCTATGGGCCAGCGAACACGGCCGGACTTTGGTGTCCACCTGGCCGACCCAAACAGACAAAAAACGGGCACTTTGCGTGTCCGTTTGGGTTCATGCGTTGGAGTTGCCCTAAAGACTAGGACAAGAGCAAAACGTCAGGACGTCCATGACTAGCGTACAATTGTTCACATGTGCTAACACCAATAACTGTTGAATGAGGTGGTATAGAAGTGGAGTAAGAAAGTGACATGTCTCTGTTTCCCTTTACACACTCTGCACTGCAAAGCTTGGTGTTTTTAGCATTGCTACCTGTGAATATGTCATCAATTATTTCAGTTATTGTATAATTCTGCTGCCTCCATAATGTTGTAGGGGACCGGAGATTTAACAACTGCTCTTCTACTAGGATGGAGCAATGTATGTCCCAGAGAAAGTTCGTTGTTGTTGTGGAATGGTCTTTTTATGATTATTCCATTTTTAACTCATGCTTGCTTTGATGCAATTTTCAGAAATACCCTGATAACCTCGAGAAAGCGGCGGAACTGGCAGTATCCAGTTTGCAGGTATCTTGTCCGTGCTTCTATTCAACATTATCTAACTTTTAGGTCTTGAGCGCTGTTCTTATCAGCATTATGTGTTAGCAACCCTGTGTTATGTGTTTCATGGATTCCGGTGACGTAAAACTAGATCTAGGAAAGGTATTTGAATTTACATTTTGGCCCCAGTTCTCACTTGCTAGTGAATTTATTGTCTCCGGCAACTATCACATTGACCATGTTTAAATCTG
The DNA here is from genome assembly GCF_018294505.1 of Triticum aestivum. Classification (NCBI taxonomy): domain Eukaryota; kingdom Viridiplantae; phylum Streptophyta; class Magnoliopsida; order Poales; family Poaceae; genus Triticum; species Triticum aestivum. The sequence continues at coordinate 67,743,255 of NC_057808.1, read as the reverse complement.
GTTAAGTTTAGGTGTCATTCTAAGCTCAGTACGTGCTCTTGCAGAAGTTAAAATGTAATGGCAAGCCAGCTTGGTACCCTTTTTGCTTGCCTAGGGCTTTACTTTGTGATATTGTCGATAGGAGTATATGCTTATTTGATGTTCACTTAGCATGCATTACTTCAGAATCTTAACATATACAGAAACTTCTGCAGGCACTCCTAAGAAGGACAGTTGAAGACTATAAAAGAGCAGGCTTTGACCCAGCAAGCAGCAGCTTAGAGATCCGATTGATACAAAGCCAGGATGAGATCAGAAACCCGCGGGTTACGTGCAACGCCATGAAGTATAAATGATCCCGTATTAATTCTGACAAGCATCACCACCAAATTGAGGCCGTCAAACTGTTATAAGGAGGAATGGTTGTAAACAAATGTTGGTCTCCTCGAAGCATGCCAAGATCTTCACTGTCAACATGCACCGTATATTCGACGCGGTTTCTGGCTTCAGTTTTGGGAAAGCCATTTCTAGCTTGCCTTAGGTTCAAACCCGTAAAGGATCCAAATTAGGAAAAACAACAATATGCCATCATGCTTTTGCTATAATTTGTCACTTTTATTTGTGGCTGTGAGAATTAATTGTACAGAAGGTTTAGTTGCATCTTTGAAGCTTTGTTGTGTTGGTGTTACAATGATTAAACAGCATCTTATTGATGTGTTCTGTACCTACTCTTCTTTATTAAATTATTATGTGTAAACTCATTGGTGAATATTCAAGGAATGATCCATACAGCAACTTGCACCATTGTTGATTCAAATATTTCATTCCCCTTGAACATTGTTTATATTACCACAGAAAATAGTAAAGCAGCAGGTATATTATTTTTCATTTATATATATTTCCTGGGGTTTCAAACCACAAAGGTCGTGTTTATTCACATGAACAAGGGATGAGAAGCAACAACAAAACTTTTCCTGAAAAAAGAAGAGTAGAATAAACCCGAGTGTGTTTTGGGGCATGTGGGGATGATCCTCCCATAATCAGAATTCAGCTGTCCAAATGATATTTGCTGTTGATATACTGTTTGACACGTACTCTTTCCTCCCATAATATAAGGAGTTGCAAGTTTGATATACCGTTGGACCCCCCCAAGCTAAAACAACTTGCAAAACTTCCTTATATTATGGTACAGAGGGAGTAGTTCTTTTGCCAGAACCAATTCGGTTCTTGCAAGCTTATATAAATCCTACTTGTGAAACGGATCAGTTTGAGAAAAGAATGACTTAGTGAAAACTAAAAACAAGGATAAAGGTCGCTTCATAAAAAAAAATGAATATGATACGTAAGATTCACAATACATATGGATTTTTTATTTGAAGTATTCTTGCATTATACTTCACAAAAAAAACATCGTAAGCTTAAAGATACTCATATATTTTCCTCTGATAATCAAACATGAAAAATCCATGAAACACTCTTAAAGAAAAGGCCCACTATGCGTCAGCTGGCTGATCCCCGCACAGACCGGCCGTCTTGCTAGCCACTTGATTCGATTCATCGAGATGCTAATCTGACTGACAATGCCTATCAAGCTTGGAATGACTCCATCACCCCGCACAGATCGGCCGTCTTGCTAGCCACTTGATTCGATTCATCGAGATGCTAATCTGACTGACAATGCCTATCAAGCTTGGAATGACTCCATCACCATGTCTGACAGCTCAAGCTCCACGTACTCTGATCTTCGTGTAGTGCAGGACCCAATGGATGTGATGACAACTCCTTCTCTGCCATCGACAGCTCTGTCCATTTCTGTGTCTTTGCATAACCAAGGGATTTCCTTTGGTTTGTCTGCTCAAGGAGATGAGCTTCTTGCTGTTCTGATGAATGACCCAATCCCGCGCCAAAACCTGAACAACTTTATTTTCCAAGCTCTGCGTCCGATGATTGCTTCATTTGGTCCCTGGAGATCTGGATATGGCCCGCGTCAACCTTGGTCTGAACTTGCTGTCCTAGTCACTGCTGACTCTTCAGGCATAAGTTTCACGCAGCAGCAAACGGCCGCTCTGCCTGCACCTTCATCTGTGCTCATTGAAGAGATCCCCTCTGCTCAGGAGACCAACGACAGCCTCATGGTGCAACCTGTTGGAGAGGACAGCCTCTTGCTGGAACCTGTTGGAGAGGACAGCCTCATAACACTGCCAGTCTCTGATGATAGCCTCATTGTGCAGCCAGTTGAGAATGCCTACCTCTTAGTGCAGCCAGCTTCTGCAGTCAGCCTCTTTGTGCCGCCTGCTGCAATAGTCCATGGCCAGGAAATTCCAATTGCCCCACCAACACAACCACATACACGCCCCAGACGCTCAAGACCTACTGCCCCTCTGTCCACTGTGGATGTTCGTCGCAGCTCGCGCTCTAACAAGTACAATGGCTTCAATGTCCTAGCTCTGACTGACATTCGTGTGCCCAATTCCAAGGTCAAGCCCAGGACGGTTCCTTCTATTGGATCTTCTAGCTCTCCTCCTCGAGCGACCGACGTTATTCCTCCTCCAACACCCATCTCCACCCTGCAAGACATCGACATCAACAGGTGCGCCATCCCGGAAGCAGAGCTTACTTCTGAAGCACTTCTTGCTGCTCCGTCTGCTGCTGCACCAACGCCTACATGTACTCCCTCCGTGCCGGACCAAGAGGAGCGCCACACCACCCCTCTGGAGTAACTTCATCTGCATCATGCCACCTCTGTGTTGCTGGAATGTTCTTTCATGGAATATCAGAGGTTTAAATTCTGAGAAGAAACGCTTAGCCCTTAATAATGCGATCATCTCAAGTGGCTGCGCGGTAGTTTGTCTACAAGAGACCAAGTTGTCTGATGTTACTTCTACTTTTGTTAAAACTTGTTGTCCTCGTCAGTTTGATCAGTTTGCGTTTGTTCCCTCTTGTGTTTCTTCGGGTGGGATTCTCACCATTTGGAAAAGCTCTGTCTTCTCCGGCACAGTAGTTTCGAATGACACGCATGCGCTAGTTACCACTTTTGTTAGCACGCAATCGTCTCAATCTTGGACTCTAGCGAATATATATGGGCCTTGCACTGGAGAGGATCGTGACATCTTTACCACCTGGCTCTATGATGTTCACATTCCTAATGGACAAGACTGGCTATTCCGCGGTGATTTTAACTATATGCGTGCACCTGATAACCGTAACAAGCCTGGGGGGAACATGCAGGACATGCTTACCTTCAATGACATTATTCATAAACAGCAGCTCATTGAACTTCTAGTACAGGGTCGCGCTTACACATGGAGTAACATGCAAACTGATCCCCTTCTCGAGCAAATTGGATGGTTTTTTACCTCCCTTCATTGGACCACTGTCTATCCTAAAACCTTGGTAAAACCCCTCGGCAAACCTGTGTCTGATCATATACCTTGTGTGGTCAGTATTGAAACTAAAATCCCTCGCAACAAAATCTTCCGCTTTGAGCCTTATTGGATCCTTCACCCTGGGCTTATGGATGTTGTGCAAGAAGTTTGGGATAAGCTTGTTCGGTTAGAGAATGCAGCAACTAAATTATGTTGCAAGTTCAAAGCCCTTAGACATGCACTGAAATGCTGGAGTAAGAATATTTCCCGCCTCTCCATTGCTATTTCTAACTGCAATTCTGTCCTTGCTGACCTTGACGAGCTTGAAAACAAACGAACACTCACTATACCAGAAGCCAACTTCAGGACAATTCTTAAAACCCACCTGCTTAGACTCCTCCAGTACCAGAAGCTTTATTGGAAAAAACGCTGCACTATTCGGTGGATTATGAAAATACAAAGTTCTTCCAGGCCACTGAACGGTACCGTAGGAATAATATTGCAAGCTTTCGTGATGATAATGGCACGCTGATTGAAGACCACCCTAGCAAAGAAGCCCTTCTGTTCCTCACCTACAAAAACTAACTTGGCTCCACATCAAACTCTGAGATGAAATTCTCTCTGCCTGACCTCATCAAACGGTCTGACAATCTTGATCGCCTGACAGATCAGTTCACGCAAAAGGAAATTGACCAAGTTGTTAATGAAATGCCCCCGGACCGAGCCCCTGGCCCCGATGGCTTCAGTGGGGCTTTTCTCAAGGCCTGCTGGCCCATCATCAAACACGATTTTTATGATCTATGCGCACAATTTCATGAAGGCACTCTGGACATCAACAGCATCAACGATGGGCTCATCACACTCATCCCAAAAATCAACTCTCCTGAAATAGTGAACGATTATAGACCAATCACGTTACTGAACTGCTGCCTCAAGTTGATCACAAAACTTCTAGCCGATCGGTTGCAAACCTCCATCTTGGACTTGGTTCACCGCAACCAATACTGCTTTATCAAGGGGAGAACTATACAGGATTGCCTCGCATGGGCATACCAATACATACACCAGTGTCAAACCTCAGGCAAACAGATCATATTGCTCAAACTCGATTTCGCTAAGGCTTTCGACACAATTGCACATGATCCGATGCTCCAGATTATGCGTCACATGGGCTTCAATGACAAGTGGATCTCTTGGATCAAATGCTTATTCTCCTCGGGGCGATCTTCTATTCTTCTCAATGGGGTGCCGGGCCGACAATTCCAATGTCGTTGCGGGGTCAGACAGGGCGATCCCTTGTCCCCTCTTATTTTTGTCCTCGTCGCGGATTTGTTACAATCAACCATAAATGAAGCTTTCCGACAAGGTAAAATTCAGCTCCCCTTCCCATGCAATGGGCAAACGGACTACCCCGTTATTCAATACGCCGATGACACTTTGATAGTCCTGCCCGCATGTGTCTGTCAAGCCGCTTTGGTCAAGGAGATTTTGTCGGATTATGCTTCCTCTATTGGTCTCAAGATCAATTTTCACAAATCCACCTTGGTTCCGATCAACCTTGACCCCTCCTCCACGAACACACTAGCCAGGGTTTTTGGTTGCACTGTTGGCACGATGCCCTTCACTTACCTTGGTCTGCCTCTGGGAATAGCTCGACCTACAGTCCAAGACCTCATGCCTCTGGTTTGCAGATTGGAAAGGCGCTTGACGTCAACTATTGCCATGATGTCTTATGGTGGCAGATTAACCTGGCTAAATGCCTCAGTCACGTCACTTCTTATCTTTGCCATGTGCACTCTCAAATTTCCACCCAAACTTCTTGAGATTTTGGACAAAATAAGAAGACGTTGCCTTTGGACTAAGAAGACCGAGCAAGGTGACAAATGCAACTCTCTTGCTGCGTGGGACATGGTTTGTCGACCCAAAAATAAAGGTGGGCTTGGAGTGATCAATCTCAAAATCCATAACGAAGCCCTGCTCCTCAAATTTCTCCACAAATTCTATAACAAAATGGATGTTCCTTGGGTTCACCTGCTTTGGGACAACCATTACGTCGACAAAATACCTCATGGAGCGGACCCTACCGGCTCCTTCTGGTGGCGCGATATTCTAAAATTGACACCAATCTTTAGAAGCATCTCTCGTGTTCAACTGGTGGATGGCACGACCACTCTGCTCTAGAAGGACTTGTGGGTGCATGAAGTACTGCAGGATTCTCATCCCCGTGCCTTCTCATTTGCCATGCAAGAAGACATCTCAGTCGCTGACTTCTGGGCCTCCAACGACCTGCATGAAACCTTCCACCTACCTGTGTCGCCGCTTGCACTGGATGAGATACGCGACGTACAGACAACCTTGACCAAGATCTTCCCTTCCACATCGACTACTGATGTTTGGCACTACCTGTGGGGCGCGGCCACTTTCAAACCTAAGGATTACTACTCTCATTTCTTTCGTGATGCTCAGACCGACCCCATGTTAGAGCACCTGTGGAAATCGAAATGCACAATGAAGATAAAGGTGTTCGGCTGGTTGCTCTTCCATGATAGACTCAACACGCGTAATATGTTGAAGCGGAGGCACTATAACATAGGAGATGATTTTGACTGCCTCCTTTGCGGGCTACCAATTGAAGAAACGGTGGACCATATGATCTTCACCTGTGATTTTAGCAAGACATGCTGGGATAAACTCCAGGTCCAATGTCCCCCTTTGATAACAGGCTCGCTGCCCTCAAATCTAACAGAGACTCCTGGCGTGACCCATTCTTCATGGAAAATTTTCTCACTGCTGCGTGGAGCCTGTGGAAAGAAAGGAATAACAAACACTTTCATGGAGTTGACCCTACTATGGGGTCCTAGTTAGCACGCTTCAAGATAGACCTAGGTCAGCTCCAACATAGAGTTAAGGAAGCCCATAGAGGCCTCCCCCCTGGTTGGGGGGGGGGGTGGGAAGATGTGTTATACACCTTGTATGTCTATGTAAACACCCAATTTATATAGATATATAAAAATCACAGTGGGAGTTCTCTCCCACTGTCAATTCCCTAAAAAAACCGTATGATTACTCATAAGTTCTTTCCTTCGAGTACGTACAGAGACGACAGGCGCTGCGAACCAACCTGTGGTTGGATGGTTAGAGGGAGTGTGGTATCCCCAGCTCACCAGGGTTCAAATCCTGGTGCTCGCATTTATTCCTGAATTTATTTCAGGATTTCCGGCGATGCGCATTTAGTGGGAGGAGACATTCCCGTCGATGACGAGGCGCCTACGGTGACTTCGTAAATCTCAAGATGATATGCCGGCTCAGTCTTTCGGAGGTGCTCATAGGGGTAGGATGTGCGTGTGTGCGTTCATAGGGGTGAGTGTATGCACGTGTATATGAACGAATGTGTCTGTACTGATGTTCAAAGAAAAAGAGACGACGGGCGCTCCTCTCATGCATCGCACGTGTATATGAAAGCCACCTCGCAATTTTTTTTGCGATAGAAAAGCCACCTGGCAGTTTAATCGATTGTGAATCAGAGATACATCAGATAAAAGCAAGAGCAAGAGAAAATTAGGGGATCATCAACCCATGTACATGCTTCAAAAGATAAAAGAGAAACATATTAACTTATTATATTGTTTCATGCTATTATATTATCAATCTTGTATGCTTTATATGTCATTTTATATTATTTTTTAAGACTAACCTATTATCTTAGTGCCTAGTGCCAGTTTCTGTTTTTTGCCTATTTCTTTGTTTCGCAGAAAAACCAAATCAAACGAAGTACAAACACAATGAAATTTTATGGTGATTTTTGTGAACCAAGAGAGACCCTAGAAGCTTTGGGGAGGTAACAAACGATGATCGAGGGGGGCCACAATCTCAGGTGGCGTGCCCCTTCGGGGCACGCCATGTGAGCTTGTGGGGCCACCGTGGCTCTGTTTGCCCTAATTCCAACTTTATAAATTTACAAATATTCGAAAACCCTCAGAGTGAGACCCGAAACAATTCATCCACCGCCGCAAGCCTCTGTTCTTCCGCGATCTCATCTAGAGACCTTTTTAGGTACTCTGTTGGAGGGGGAAACCATTGGGGAGGCAATCTTCTTCGACCTTGCTGCCTCCATGATGATGTGTGAGTAGTTCCTTCAGGACCTATGAGCCCACAGCAGTAGCTAGATCTCTCTCTCTCTCTCTATCTCTCTGATCTTCAATACAATGATCTCTTCGGAGATCTATTCAATGTAATTCCTGCAGTGTATTTGTTGGGATTCGATGAATCATGGTTTTATGATCAAATTATTCATTGAAAGTATTTGAATCTTTTTGAGATCTATTTATGTGTGATTTTATAGCTATGTATGCTTTCCGATCTATGAGTTATCTTTGGCCAAGTTGATGAGTAAATCTTTAGAGGAAGTGATGCATAGTAGTGGGTTCAATCTTGCGGTGTCCTTACTCTGTGACAGGAGGGGTTGCAAGACACGTATTGTGTTGTTGCTACTAAGGATAAAACAACGGGCCGCCGTACGCTCACTAGAATCATAATCATAACTATGCGCAATTTTGTCAATTGCCTAATAGTAATTTGTTTACCAACCGATGCTATGCTTATAAAAAAATGCCTTTAGTGAAACTATGGGCCCCGGGTCCATTCTCCATTATTACTAAAAACATAAAATTGCTTGCTATTTTTATTTTATTTTATTTTATTTATAAGAACAAGGGGATTGACAACACCCTCTTGCCTTCGTTGGGTGTGTTGGAAATATGCCCTAGAGGCAATAATAAAATGGTTATTATTATATTTCCTTGTTCATGATAATTGTCTATTGTTCATGCTATAATTGTGTTATCCGGAAATCGTAATACATGTGTGAATACATAGACCACAACATGTCCCTAGTGAGCCTCTAGTTGACTAGCTCGTTGATCAACAGATAGTCATGGTTTCCTGACTATGGACATTGGATGTCATTGATAATGGGATCACATCATTAAGAGAATGATGTGATGGACAAGAGCCAATCCTAAGCATAGCACAAGATCGTGTAGTTCGTTTGCTAGAGCTTTTCCAAATGTCAAGTATCATTTCCTTAGACCATGAGATTGTGCAACTCCCGGATACCATAGGAGTGCTTTGGGTGTGCCAAACGTCACAACGTAACTGGGTGGCTATAAAGGTGCACTACGGGTATCTCCGAAAGTGTCTGTTGGGTTGGCACGAATCGAGACTGGGATTTGTCACTCCGTATGACGGAGAGGTATCTCTGGGCCCACTCGGTAATGCATCATCATAATGAGCTCAATGTGACCAAGTGTTTGGTCACGGGATCATGCATTACGGTACGAGTAAAGTGACTTGCCGGTAACGAGATTGAACAAGGTATTGGGATACCGACGATCGAATCTCGGGCAAGTAACGTACCGATTGACAAAGGGAATTGTATACGGGATTGATTGAATTCTCGACATCGTGGTTCATCCAATGAGATCATCGTGGAACATGTGGGAGCCTACATGGGTATCCAGATCCCGCTGTTGGTTATTGACCGGAGAGTCATCTCGGTCATGTCTGCATGTCTCCCGAACCCGTAGGGTCTACACACTTAAGGTTCGGTGACGCTAGAGTTGTAGAGATATTAGTATGCGGTTAACCGAAAGTTGTTCGGAGTCCCGGATGAGATCCCGGACGTCACGAGGAGTTCCGGAATGGTCCGGAGGTAAAGATTTATATATGGGAAGTCCTATTTTGGCCACCGGAAAATGTTCGGGATTTTTCGGTATTGTACCGGGAAGGTTCTAGAAGGTTCCGAAGTGGGGCCCACCTGCATGGGGGGACCCACATGAACGTGGGTAGTGGGGGCAAGGCCCCACACCCCTGGTCAAGGCGCACCAAGATCCCACCTTATAAGGAATAAGATCATATCCCGAAGGGATAAGATCAAGATCCCTAAAAAGGGGGGATAACAATCGGTGGGGGAAGGGAAATGATGGGATTTCTTTCCCCCACCTTTGCCAACGCCCCAATGGACTTGGAGGGCAAGAAACCAGCCCCCTCCACCCCTATATATAGTGGGAAGGCGCATGGGAGCAGCACCCAAAGCCCCTGGCGCCTCCCTCTCCCTCCCGTGACACCTCTCCCTCTCGCTGAGCTTGGCGAAGCCCTGCCGAGATCCCCGCTGCTTCCACCACCTCGCCGTCGTGCTGCTGGATCTCCATCAACCTCTCCCTCCCCTTGCTGGATCAAGAAGGAGGAGACGTCTTCCCCAACCGTACGTGTGTTGAACGCGGAGGTGCCGTCCGTTCGGCGCTCGGTCATCGGTGATTTGGATCACGACGAGTACGACTCCATCAACCCCGTTCACTTGAATGCTTCCACTCGCGATCTACAAGGGTATGTAGATGCACTCTTTTCCCTCTCGTTTCTAGAAGACTCCATAGATTGTTCTTGGTGATGCGTAGAATTTTTTTAATTTCTGCAACGCTCTCCAACAGGGTGCAAGCATTTTCTTTGTGTGTGTGTGTGCAGGTACCGTTCATGTTGTTTGTGTGGTGTCTCCTATTTGTTCGATAAACCTTGGTTCTTCACTAAGGGAAATACTATCTACTACTAAACTACATCACCCTTCCGCTTCGGGGAATCCCAACACTATCACAAGTAGCACAAGAATTTCTTGCACCGTTGCTAGAGATGCTTCACCAAACAATCCAGGTGCTTTCGCACACATTTATCATTTGCTTGTTTTTTACTTTGTTTGTCGTTTGCCTTCTCCTTTTCATCTCCTTCCTCTTCTAGAAAACCTAAAAATACAAAAAATATCTTGTGTTGCTATCTTTGCTTGTTATTATGGCTAGTTATTCGCTCATTGCTTCCACTCCCGCAAACGAAGTACTTAATTCTAAACAATGGGATGGAGAAAGTTTGAAAGATGCTTGGTATAGGATTTGCAATGCTCAAAATAGATCATCTCGTATGCAATCCACCAATGTCCTTCTCCGAAATTTTTATATGGGTACTACTTGGTATAGGTTTGTGCTTTACACTATTACTGGAGACAACTTTTTGAGTAGTCACCCTTTGGGTGCCTTTAATGCTGTGGGTAATTTAGTGGGATCACCACCTATTATTATCAATGAAACGATGTTAATTTTGGAACACATTATGCGAAGGCTAGATGTTACTGGAACAAAATGCCAAATATTGAACACATTAAAATTTTGGATAAAAAGGTGCATAACCAAGTAACCAAATTTGGCTCCACGGTGGGAACCACTTTAAAAATTGCTTAAGGATAGAGAACCAATCACCAATAGAGTAGAACAAAGTCCCACTATAATTGATAAATTGGAAGAGTTCATTAATAACTTGGGTATGCCTTTTTCTTCCATTAAAACTAGTGAAGGACCTCCCATGAACAAGAATTCAAATCTTATGTATGTTCCTAAAACTAATAAGGGTGCTTCCTCTAGGAAGGAGAAAGAATATTTAAAGATGATTAGTGTTCACCCCATCAATGTAAAACATGAACCTATATTCGACACTCGATTCTTTGATTTTGTGCCTATGAGTGTTATGATTAGTGATATGCTTGCTAAAACTCCTAAGAAATCATGTTGCACAATTGTGGAATTGGACAAAGATGACAATACGTGATGCTATGCATCATGCCTAGCTAGGAGCATTAAACAATAGCGCTTGTTGGGAGACAACCCAATAGTCATCCTTTATCTTTATTTTATTTTTTGTGTTGCTACTGTAGTAATTATGTTTGTATCTTTTATTTTGATTTCTGTGCCAATTTAAGCCTTTAGGTTGATGTGGATGATTGTTTATCTGGTTCTGTGCAAAAGTAGAAAGTTTAGCATCTAGTGCGTGAATTGTTTATTTGTACTGAAAGTGATCATTTCCTGAAATTTTTATGCATTACTTCTATGCAAATTTTATGCGTTATCCTAATTTTTCAGAATTTTTGGATCTACATAAGTATGACTAAATATTGCATCATTATGTATTGTTCTATTTTAGACAGATGATGGTTTTATTGCATAGTATGCTTATTTTAAAGTTTCTAGATTGTATCGGGGGTATAAGTCACGGAGATGATACAATACAGTAGGTATTATATAAGAACAATTATGATTCTATCTTTGACAATACCTAAGTAATGATTTATTTTATTGTACTAATGGATCTCACGAGGTTTTGTTTAGTTTTGTGTGGCCAAAGTTTTCAAGTTTTGGGTGAGACGACGATGGAAGAAAGAATAAGGACCGGCAAGAGCCTAAGCTTAGGATCCAAGGTAATATTCAAGGAAAACTCAAGCTTCTAAGCTTGGGGATGCCCCAGAAGGCTTCCCCTCTTTCGTCTTCAATCTACCAGTAATATTACTCAAAGCTATATTTTTATTCGTCACATGATATGTGTTTGGCTTGGAGCGTCGTGTGTTTTGTGTTATTTGTTTGCTTGTTTCCACAATCATTGTTTCCTGATCACAACAATTATGAGAGACACATATTCATCACAATTTATATAATGTTCATTGAACTTCACTTATATATTTTGAATTGAGGCAATTGCTCATGTTCTTCACTTATATCTTTTGAGCACGGCGAGAAATATTTTATAGAAATCATCTGCACTCTCTTGCTTGACTTATATCTTTTTGAGAGTTAAATATGTAGTGGTAATTTACATGAGTTATATGTTTGGTCATATACAAGGATGGTGTAATAAAAACTTGCATGTAGATCACTGAATATGTTGTGGTTGATAAACAATATTGAGGTTATAATATGAAGATTTACTAGTTAATAATCATGGTCTAGTAAAAATATCGATGTTAAGGTTTGTGATTTCCCACTCATTAAAGTGTCGGTTATGGCATGGCTAGGAAGTTGGAGCATTATTTATCCTTGATTGATATCCCTTGTGTTATCTAGATCGGGCGCGCATGATGGTTAACTCCTCCCAACCTCCCTCCTAGGGGCATGCGAGTAGTACTTTGCTTCAAGGGTTTCTAGGCTTTCACAATAAACACTTGAGTTCTTTAAGACTAATGTGGGTTTATGGACTATAAGTACCTCCACCTATCCATATTTTGCTAGCCTCTTTGGTACCATGCATTGCCCATTCTCACCTCGAGACTTGATGCAAACTTCGCCTATGCATTCAAATCTCGTGAAATGACCCACTCTTCCACACATAAGCCTTATTATATATTTCCTCAAAACAACCACCATACCCACCTATTATGGCATTTTCATAGCCATTCCGAGATATATTGCCATCCAACCTACACCTTTACTATTCACATGACTTGAGCATTGATTGTCATATTGCTTTGCATGATCATATAGGAATCACATGATATTTTTTAGCAAAGCCATCGTTCATCGTTGTTATACAGGTTACGCTATATCATTGCACATCCTGGTACACTGCCAAAGGCATTCAGAGTCGTATTCTTTTAGTTTATCAAGTTGTAAGTAAATAAAAGTGTGATGATAATCATTATTAGAGTGTTGCCCCTACTAGTAAGGAAAACAATGGTGGAGACTAATGAGTCCTAAAAAAAGTGGGGATGAGGTCCATGAGGATATTCTAAGAAAGAAAAATGAGAGAAAAGAGAGAGGGGGAAACACTACTATCCTTTTTCCATACTTGTGCTTGAAAATAGCATCATGTTCTTCATATATAGAGAGAGTCTCCATGATTTGTCACTTTCATATACTAGTGGCATTTTACATTATAGAACTTTGCTTGTGTATTCTAATGACGAGCTTCCTCAAATGCTCGAGGTCTTCACGAGCAAGCAAGTTAGATGCACACTCACTTAGTTTCACATGGAGAGCTTTCATACACTTATAGCTCAAGTGCATCTCTGGCATGGCAATCCCTACTCCTCGCATTGATATCGGTTGTAAGGCTTGTCCATTGCCTAACGATCCGCCTCGTTGATGTGAGGCTTTCTCAAAATTTTGTCTTCCCCCAACCATCATTCTTTTTGCCATCCAAAATGCTAAGTCCATGGATCACGCTCATTTATTGAGTGTAGTTGAGAAAGCTTAAGCGAGAAAAAGTATGATCCAATTGCTTGGTTTGGCACCGTGGTGTTCATGATTTATACTTTATGTTAGGAAGACCGAGCTATGCCATGTTTACATGATTAAATGTTTAGGAATAGCGTTCTTTAGCATTCTTTATTTTGAAAGGTAATGATTACTTTCTAGTATTCTTGCATATTATCATTTTGATATCAAATCAATGAATGGACACTTAAAGGATTACATGATTAAAACATGCTAGGTAGCATTCAACATAATTTTTTTGTTTTTATCATTTATCTACTCGAGGACGAGAAGGAATTAAGCTTGGGGATGCTCATACTTCTCCATCGTATCTATATATTTTTTATTATTTCATGCTATTATATTATCAATCTTGTATGCTTTATATACCATTTTATATTATTTTTGTGGACTGACCTATTAACTTAGTGTCCAGTGCTAGTTTCTGTTTTTTTGCTTATTTCTTTGTTTCATGGAAAAACCAAACAAAACGAAGTCCAAACACGATGAAACTTTACAGTGATTTTTTCTAGACCAGAAGAGACCCTAGAAGCTTCGGGGAGGCACCAGACGAAGATCGAGGGGGCCACAAGCTCAGGTGGCGCGCCATGTGATCTTGTGGGGACACCGTGGCTTCGTTTGCCCTAATTCCAACTCTATAAATTCATAAATATTCAAAAAAAACCCAGAGCGAGACCCGAAACAATTCTTCCGCTACCGCAAGCCACAGTTCTTCCATGATCCCATCTGGAGGCCTTTACCGGTACTCTGCCGAAGGGGGAAACCATTGGGGACGCAATCTTCTTCGACCTTGCTTCCTCCATGATGATGTGTGAGTAGTTCCTTTAGGACCTACGGGATCCATATATAGCAGTAACTAGCTAGATGACTTTCTCTCTCTCTTTTTGATCTTCAATACAACGATCTCTTCAGAGATCTATTCGATGTAATTCTCGTAGTGTGTTTGTTGGGATCCGATGAATTGTGGGTTTATGATCAGATTATTCACTGAGAGTATCTGAATCTTTTTTAGATCTATTTATGTGTGATTTAATAGCTATGTATGCTTTCCGATCTATGAGTTCTCTTTGGCCAAGTTGATGAGTAGATCTTCGAAGGAAGTGGTGCATAGTAGTGGGTTCAATCTTGCGGTGTCCTTACTCTGTGACAGGAGGGGTTGCAAGACATGTATTGTATTGTTGCTGCTATGGATAAATCGATGAGGCTTGAACATATTGTTTGGTCTTACATTGTCTACATTATGTCATCTTGCTTAAAATGTTACTCTGTTTGTCATGAACTTAATACTTTGAGATGCATGCTAGATAGCAGTCTTGGGGTGGAGTAATACTAGTAAGCGTTAGTAAGTTTAACGGTCAACTTGTCACGGACGTAATGCCTATGTGAATCATGCCATGAAGAATCATAAGCATAACTATGCACAATTCTATCAATTGCCCAATAGTAATTTGTTTACCCACCGATGCTATGCTTATGTGAGATGCCTCTAGTGAACCTATGGCCCCGGGGTTCATTCTCCATTATTACTAAAAACCTAAAGTTGCTCGCCGTTCTTATTTTATCTTATTTATATACCTATCACCATCAGATTTAATCCTTGCAATTGACGAGAACAAGGGGATTGACAACCCTCTTGCCTTTGTTGGGTGCAAGCATTTGCTTTATGTGTGTGCAGGTACCGTTCACGTTGTTTGTGTGGTGTCTCCTATTGGTTCGATAAACCTTGGTTCTTGATTGAGGGAATTACTGTCTGCTACTATACTACATCACCCTTCCTCTTCGGAGAATCCCAACACTGTCACAAGTAGCATGCCGCCATATTGGCTTCCCTTGGACAATGAGCAAACTTCACTTCATCAAACTTGTTTGCCCTACGATTGCAGTCATAGATAATTGTTGAACTATTTGTTGCGGGAAAACCTCCTTTGACCATAGTTTGGATTACCACCTCACTATCTGACTCAAGAAGAACCCTATTCATGCCCATATGTTCAGCAAACCATAGGACATCTCTAGTGGCCATTGCTTCAACCATTAAAACATCATTTGCATAATCAATTTTAAAACTTCTCGCAGAAACAAAACCACCAGTGGTATCTCTAATAACAATGCCAGAAGAGCCCCCTGGTTTAGTATCATAGTTTAAAGTTGTGTCCACACTTCCTGCATAAACTCCATCAGGAGGACAGCTCCAAGTACGACCCTTGGTAGCAGCTATTCTTTGTTTGCCCTTGAAAAGTTTAGAGCTAGAGCAAAAATAGACATCACCGGTGATGCGCATTTAGTGGGAGGAGACATTCCCGTCGATGACGAGGCGCCTACGGTGACTTCGTAAATCTCAAGATGATATGCCGGCTCAGTCTTTCAGAGGTGCTCATAGGGGTAGGATGTGCGTGTGTGCGTTCATAGGGGTGAGTGTATGCACGTGTATATGAACGAACGTGTCTGTACTGATGTTCAAAGAAAAAGAGATGACGGGCGCTCCTCTCATGCATCGCACGTGTATATGAAAGCCACCGCGCAATTTTTTTTTTAGATAGAAAAGCCACCTGGCAGTTTAATCGATTGTGAATCAGAGATACATCAGATAAAAGCAAGAGCAAGAGAAAATTAGGGGATCATCAACCCATGTACATGCTTCAAAAGATAAAAGAGAAACATATTAACTTATTATATTGTTTCATGCTATTATATTATCAATCTTGTATGCTTTATATGTCATTTTATATTGTTTTTTAAGACTAACCTATTATCTTAGTGCCTAGTGCCAGTTTCTGTTTTTTGCCTATTTCTTTGTTTCGCAGAAAAACCAAATCAAACGAAGTACAAACACAATGAAATTTTATGGTGATTTTTGTGAACCAAGAGAGACCCTAGAAGCTTTGGGGAGGTACCAAACGATGATCGAGGGGGGCCACAATCTCAGGTGGCGTGCCCCTTCGGGGCACGCCATGTGAGCTTGTGGGGCCACCATGGCTCTGTTTGCCCTAATTCCAACTTTATAAATTTACAAATATTCGAAAACCCTCAGAGTGAGACCCGAAACAATTCATCCACCGCCGCAAGCCTCTGTTCTTCCGCGATCTCATCTAGAGACCTTTTTCGGTACTCTGTTGGAGGGGGAAACCATTGGGGAGGCAATCTTCTTCGACCTTGCTGCCTCCATGATGATGTGTGAGTAGTTCCTTCAGGACCTATGAGCCCACAGCAGTAGCTAGATCTCTCTCTCTATCTCTCTGATCTTCAATACAATGATCTCTTCGGAGATCTATTCAATGTAATTCCTGCAGTGTATTTGTTGGGATTCGATGAATCATGGTTTTATGATCAAATTATTCATTGAAAGTATTTGAATCTTTTTGAGATCTATTTATGTGTGATTTTATAGCTATGTATGCTTTCCGATCTATGAGTTATCTTTGGCCAAGTTGATGAGTAAATCTTTAGAGGAAGTGATGCATAGTAGTGGGTTCAATCTTGCGGTGTCCTTACTCTGTGACAGGAGGGGTTGCAAGACACGTATTGTGTTGTTGCTACTAAGGATAAAACAACGGGGCCGCCGTACGCTCACTAGAATCATAATCATAACTATGCGCAATTTTGTCAATTGCCTGATAGTAATTTGTTTACCAACCGATGCTATGCTTATGAGAGAGATGCCTTTAGTGAACCTATGGGCCCCGGGTCCATTCTCCATTATTACTAAAAACATAAAATTGCTTGCTATTTTTATTTTATTTTATTTATAAGAACAAGGGGATTGACAACACCCTCTTGCCTTCGTTGGGTGTGTTGGAAATATGCCCTAGAGGCAATAATAAAATGGTTATTATTATATTTCCTTGTTCATGATAATTGTCTATTGTTCATGCTATAATTGTGTTATCCGGAAATCGTAATACATGTGTGAATACATAGACCACAACATGTCCCTAGTGAGCCTCTAGTTGACTAGCTCGTTGATCAACAGATAGTCATGGTTTCCTGACTATGGACATTGGATGTCATTGATAACGGGATCACATCATTAGGAGAATGATGTGATGGACAAGACCCAATCCTAAGCATAGCACAAGGTCGTGTAGTTCGTTTGCTAGACCTTTTCCAAATGTAAAGTATCATTTCCTTAGACCATGAGATTGTGCAACTCCCGGATACCATAGGAGTGCTTTGGGTGTGCCAAACGTCACAACGTAACTGGGTGGCTATAAGGTGCACTACGGGTATCTCCGAAAGTGTCTGTTGGGTTGGCACGAATCGAGACTGGGATTTGTCACTCCGTATGACGGAGAGGTATCTCTGGGCCCACTCGGTAATGCATCATCATAATGAGCTCAATGTGACCAAGTGTTTGGTCACGGGATCATGCATTACGGTACGAGTAAAGTGACTTGCCGGTAACGAGATTGAACAAGGTATTGGGATACCGACGATCGAATCTCGGGCAAGTAACGTACCGATTGACAAAGGGAATTGTATACGGGATTGATTGAATCCTCGACATCGTGGTTCATTCGATGAGATCATCGTGGAACATGTGGGAGCCTACATGGGTATCCAGATCCCGCTGTTGGTTATTGACCGGAGAGTCGTCTCGGTCATGTGTGCATGTCTCCCGAACCCGTAGGGTCTACACACTTAAGGTTCGGTGACGCTAGAGTTGTAGAGATATTAGTATGCGGTTAACCGAAAGTTGTTCGGAGTCCCGGATGAGATCCCAGACGTCACGAGGAGTTCTGGAATGGTCCGGAGGTAAAGATCTATATATGGG
Source organism: Triticum aestivum (assembly GCF_018294505.1). Lineage (NCBI taxonomy): Eukaryota > Viridiplantae > Streptophyta > Magnoliopsida > Poales > Poaceae > Triticum > Triticum aestivum. The sequence continues at coordinate 67,725,061 of NC_057808.1, read as the reverse complement.
AAGTCCTATTTTGGCCACCGGAAAATGTTCGGGATTTTTCGGTATTGTACCGGGAAGGTTCTAGAAGGTTCCGAAGTGGGGCCCACCTGCATGGGGGGACCCACATGAACGTGGGTAGTGGGGGAAAGGCCCCACACCCCTGGTCAAGGCGCACCAAGATCCCACCTTATAAGGAATAAGATTATATCCCGAAGGGATAAGATCAAGATCCCTAAAAAGGGGGGATAACAATCGATGGGGAAGGGAAATGATGGGATTTCTTTCCCCCACCTTTGCCAACGCCCCAATGGACTTGGAGGGCAAGAAACCAGCCCCCTCCACCCCTATATATAGTGGGGAGGCGCATGGGAGCAGCACCCAAAGCCCCTGGCGCCTCCCTCTCCCTCCCGTGACACCTCTCCCTCTCGCTGAGCTTGGCGATGAAGGAAATATGCCCTAGAGGCAATAATAAAGTTATTATTTATTTCCTTATATCATGATAAATGTTTATTATTCATTCTAGAATTGTATTAACTGGAAACTTGATACATGTGTGAATACATAGACAAACAGAGTGTCACTAGTATGCCTCTACTTGACTAGCTCGTTGATCAAAGATGGTTATGTTTCCTAGCCATAGACATGAGTTGTCATTTGATTAACGGGATCACATCATTAAGAGAATGATGTGATTGACTTGACCCATTCCGTTAGCTTAGCACTCGATCGTTTAGTATGTTGCTATTGCTTTCTTCATGACTTATACATGTTCCTATGACTATGAGATTATGCAACTCCCGTTTACCGGAGGAACACTTTGTGTGCTACCAAACGTCACAACATAACTGGGTGATTATAAAGGTGCTCTACAGGTGCTTCCAAAGGTACTTGTTGGGTTGGCGTATTTCGAGATTAGGATTTGTCACTCCGATTGTCGCAGAGGTATCTCTGGGCCCACTCAGTAATACACATCACTATAAGCCTTGCAAGCATTGTAACTAATGAGTTAGTTGCGGGATGATGTATTACGAAACGAGTAAAGAGACTTGCCGGTAACGAGATTGAACTAGGTATTGAGATACCGACGATCGAATCTTGGGCAAGTAACATACCGATGACAAAGGGAACAACGTATGTTGTTATGCGGTCTGACCGATAAAGATCTTTGTAGAATATGTGGGAGCCAATATGAGCATCCAGGTTCCGCTATTGGTTATTGACTGGAGAGGTGTCTTAGTCATGTCTACATAGTTCTCGAACCCGTAGGGTCCGCACGCTTAACGTTACGATGACAGTTATATTATGAGTTTATATGTTTTGATGTACTGAAGGTTTTTCGGAGTCCCGGATGTGATCACGGACATGACGAGGAGTCCCGAAATGGTCGAGACATAAAGATTGATATATTGGAAGCCTATGTTTGGATATCGGAAGTGTTCCGGGTGAAATCGGGATTTTTCCGGAGTACCGGGAGCTTACCGGAACCCCCCGGTAACTTAATGGGCCTTAGTGGGCCTAGGTGGAAGAGAGGAGAGGAGGCCAGGGCAGGGCCGCACGCCCCTCCCCCCCAGTCCAAATAGGACAAGGAGAGGGGGGCGGCGCCCCCCCCTTTCCTTCCTCCCCTCCACCTCTCCCCCCTCTCTCTCCTAGTCCAACATGGAAAAGGGGGGAGTCCTACTCCCGGTAGGAGTAGGACTCTTCCTGGTACGCCTCTCCCCTTTGGCCGGCCGAACCCCCCCTTGCTCCTTTATATACGGGGGCAGGGGGGCACCTCTAGACACACAATTGATCATTGATCTCTTAGCCATGTGCGGTGCCCCCCTCCACCATATTACACCTCGATAATATCGTAGCGGTGCTTAGGCGAAGCCCTGCGTCGGTAGAACATCATCATCGTCACCACGCCGTCGGGCTGACGAAACTCTCCCTCAACACTCGGCTGGATCGGAGTTCGAGGGACGTCATCGAGCTGAACGTGTGCTGAACTCGGAGGTGCCGTGCGTTCGGTACTTGATCGGTCGAATCGTGAAGACGTACGACTACATCAACCGCGTTGTGTTAACGCTTCCACTTCCGGTCTACGAGGGTACATGGACAACACTCTCCCCTCTCGTTGTTATGCATCACCATGATCTTGCGCGCGCGTAGGAAATTTTTGAAATTACTACGTTCCCCAAACAGGCGAAGCCCTGCCGAGATCCCCGCTGCTTCCACCACCTCGCCGTCGTGCTGCTGGATCTCCATCAACCTCTCCCTCCCCTTGCTGGATCAAGAAGGAGGAGACGTCTTCCCCAACCGTACGTGTGTTGAACGCGGAGGTGCCGTTCGTTCGGCGCTCGGTCATCGGTGATTTGGATCACGACGAGTACGACTCCATCAACCCCGTTCACTTGAACGCTTCCGCTCGCGATCTACAAGGGTATGTAGATGCACTCTTTTCCCTCTCGTTGCTAGAAGACTCCATAGATTGTTCTTGGTGATGCGTAGAATTTTTTTAATTTCTACAACGATCTCCAACAGTGGTATCAGAGCCAGGTTTATGCGTAGTTTCTATGCACGAGTAGAACACAAACTTGTTGTGGGCGTAGATGTTGTCAATTTTCTTGCCACGACTAGTCTTATCTTGTTTCGGTGGCATCGTGGGATGAAGCGGCCCGGACCGACCTTACACGTACGCTTACGTGAGACAGGTTCCACCGACTGACATGCACTAGTTGCATAAGGTGGCTAGCGGGTGTCTGTCTCTCCCACTTTAGTCGGATCGAATTCGATGAAAAGGGTCCTTATGAAGGGTAAATAGAAGTTGGCATATCACGTTGTGGTTTTAAGTAGGTAAGAAACGTTCTTGCTAGAAACCTATAGAAGCCACGTAAAAACATGCAACAACAATTAGAGGACGTCTAACTTGTTTTTGCAGCATATGCCTTGTGATGTGATATGGCCAAAAGGATGTGTTGAATGAAATATATGTGATGTATGAGATTGATCATGTTCTTGTAATAGGAATCACGACTTGCATGTCGATAAGTATGACAACCGGTAGGAGCCATAGGAGTTGTCTTTATTTTTGTATGACCTGCGTGTCATTGAATAACGCCATGTAAATTACTTTACTTTATTGCTAAACACGTTAGCCATAGAAGTAGAAGTAATCATTGGCGTGACAACTTCATGAAGACACGATGATGGAGATCATGGTGTCATGCCGGTGACGAAGATGATCATGGCGCCCTGAAGATGGAGATCAAAGGAGCAATATAATACTGGCCATATCATCTCACTATTCGATTGCATGTGATGTTTATCATATTTTGCTTCTTATTTTCTTAGTACGACGGTAGTAAGTAAGATGATCCCTTATAATAATTTCAAGAAAGTGTTCCCCCTAACTGTGCGCCATTGCGAAAGTCCGTTGTTTCGAAGCACCACATGATGATTGGGTGTGATAGATTCTAACGTTGACATACAACGGGTGTAAGACAGATTTACACATGCAAAACACTTAGGTTGACTTGACGAGCCTAGCATGTACAGACATGGCCTCGGAACACAAGAGACCGAAAGGTCGAACATGAGTCGTATAGAAGATACGATCAACATGAAGATGTTCACCGATGTTGACTAGTCCGTCTCACGTGATGATCGGACACGGCCTAGTTGACTCGGATCATGTTTCACTTAGATGACTAGAGGGATGTCTATCTGAGTGGGAGTTCATTGAATAATTTGATTAGATGAACTTAATTATCATGAACTTAGTCTAAAATCTTTACAATATGTCTTGTAGATCAAATGGCCCACGCTAATGTTGCCCTCAACTTCAACGCGTTCCTAGAGAAACCAAGCTGAAAGATGATGGCAACAACTACACGGACTGGGTCCGGAACCTGAGGATCATCCTCATAGCTGCCAAGAAAGATTATGTCCTAGAAGCACCGCTAGGTGACGCACCCATCAGAGAACCAAGACGTTATGAACGCTTGGCAGCAGCGTGCTGATGATTACTCCCTCGTTCAGTGCGGCATGCTTTACAGCTTAGAACCAGGGCTCCAAAAGCGTTTTGAGCAACACGGAGCATATGAGATGTTCGAAGAGCTAAAAATGGTTTTCCAAGCTCATGCCCGGGTCGAGAGATATGAAGTCTCCGACAAGTTCTTCAGTTGTAAGATGGAGGAAAATAGTTCTGTCAGTGAGCACATACTCAAAATGTCTGTGTTACACAACCGCTTAACTCAGCTGGGAGTTAATCTCCCGGATGACGCGGTCATTGACAAAATCCTTCAGTCGCTTCCACCGAGCTACAAGAGCTTTGTGATGAACTTCAATATGCAGGGGATGGAAAAGACCATTCCTGAGGTATATTCAATGCTGAAATCAGCGGAGGTGGAGATCAAAAGGAACATCAAGTGTTGATGGTGAATAAAACCACTAAGTTCAAGAAAGGCAAGGGTAAGAAGAACTTCAAGAAGGACGGCAAGGGAGTTGCCGCGCTCGGTAAGCCAGTTGCCGGGAAGAAGCCAAAGAATGGACCCAAGCCTGAGACTGAGTGCTTTTATTGCAAGGGAAGTGGTCACTGGAAGCGGAACTGCCCCAAGTACTTAGCGGACAAGAAGGCCGGCAACACCAAAGGAGCTGCGGAATAAACGGAGACTGGCAAAGGACGAGGTGACGATGCGCGTCGGGAATGGTTCCAAGGTCGATGTGATCGCCGTCGGCACGCTGCCTCTACATTTACCTACGGGATTAGTTTTAAACCTCAATAATTGTTATTTAGTGCCAGCTTTGAGCATGAACATTGTATCAGGATCTCGTTTAATTCGAGATGGCTACTCATTTAAATCCGAGAATAATGGTTGTTCTATTTATATGAGATATGTTTTATGGCCATGCCCCGCTGGTTAATGGTTTATTCTTAATGAATCTCGAACGTAGTGTTACACATATTCATAGTGTGAATACCAAAAGATGTAAGGTTGATAATGATAGTCCCACATACTTGTGGCACTGCCGTCTTGGTCACATTGGTGTCAAACGCATGAAGAAGCTCCATGCAGATGGACTTTTGGAGTCTCTTGATTACGAATCATTTGACACGTGTGAACCATGCCTCATGGGTAAGATGACCAAGACTCCGTTCTCCGGAACAATGGAGCGAGCAACCAACTTATTGGAAATCATACATACTGATGTATGCGGTCCAATGAGTGTTGAGGCTCGCGGTGGCTATCGTTATGTTCTCACTCTCACTGATGACTTGAGTAGATATGGGTATGTCTACCTAATGAAACACAAGTCTGAGACCTTTGAAAAGTTCAAGGAATTTCAGAGTGAGGTTGAGAATCAACGTGACGGGAAAATAAAGTTCTTACGATCAGATCGTGGAGGGGAATATTTGAGTCACGAATTTGGCACACACTTAAGGAAATGTGGAATAGTTTCACAACTCACGCCGCCTGGAACACCTCAGCGAAATGGTGTGTCCGAACGTCGTAATCGCACTCTATTGGATATGGTGCGATCTATGATGTCTCTTACCGATCTACCGCTCTCATTTTGGGGCTATGCTTTAGAGACTGCCGCATTCACTTTAAATAGGGCTCTGTCGAAATCCGTTGAGACGACACCGTATGAATTATGGTTTGGGAAGAAACCTAAGCTGTCGTTTCTAAAAGTTTGGGGATGCGATGCTTATGTCAAGAAACTTCAACCTGAAAAGCTCGAACCCAAGTCGGAAAAATGCATCTTCATAGGATACCCTAAGGAAACCATTGGGTATACCTTCTACCTTAGATCCGAAGGCAAGATCTTTGTTGCCAAGAACGGGTCCTTTCTGGAGAAAGAGTTTCTCTCGAAAGAAGTAAGTGGGAGGAAAGTGGAACTTGATGAAGTACTACCTCTTGAACCGGAAAGTAGCGCAGCTCAGGAAGATGTTCCTGTGGTGCCTGCACCGACTAGAGAGGAAGTTAATGATGATGATGATCAAGGTACTTCGGATCAAGCTCCTACTGAACTTCGTAGGTCCACAAGGACACGTTCCAAGCCAGAGTGGTACGGCAACCCTGTCTTGGAAATCATGTTGTTAGACAACGGTGAACCTTCAAACTATGAAGAAGCAATGGCGGGCCCAGATTGTGACAAATGGCTTGAAGCCATGCAATCCGAGATAGGATCCATGTATGAAAACAAAGTGTGGACTTTGACAGACTTGCCCGATGATCGGCGAGCGATAGAAAACAAATGGATCTTTAAGAAGAAGACAGACGCGGATGGTAATGTTACCATCTATAAAGCTCGACTTGCCGCTAAGGGTTATCTACAAGTTCAAGGGGGTTGACTACGATGAGACTTTCTCACTCGTAGCGAAGCTGAAGTCCGTCCGAATCATGTTAGCAATTGCCGCATACTATGATTATGAGATATGGCAAATGGACGTCAAAACGGCATTCCTTAACGGCTTTCTTAAGGAATAATTGTATATGATGCAGCCGGAAGGTTTTGTCAATCCTAAGAATGCTAACAAGGTATGCAAGCTCCAGCGCTCCATCTATGGGCTGGTGCAAGCATCTCGGAGTTGGAACATTCAATTTGATGAGATGATCAAAGCGTTTGGGTTTACATAGACTTATGGAGAAGCCTGTGTTTACAAGAAAGTGAGTGGGAGCTCTGTAGCATTTCTCATATTATATGTGGATGACATACTGTTGATGGGAAATGATATAGAATTCTTGGGAAGCATAAAGGCCTACTTGAACAAGTGTTTTTCAATGAAGGACCTTGGAGAAGCTGCTTATATATTAGGCATCAAGATCTATAGAGATAGATCAAGACGCCTCATTGGTCTTTCACAAAGTACGTACCTTGACAAGATATTGAAGAAGTTCAATATGGATCATTCCAAGAAGGGGTTCTTGCCTGTATTGCAAGGTGTGCAATTGAGCACGGCTCAATGCCCGACCATGGCAGAAGATAGAGAAAAGATGAGTGTCGTCCCCTATGCCTCGGCCATAGGGTCTATTATGTATGCCATGCTGTGTACCAGACCTGATGTAAACCTTGCCGTAAGTTTGGTAGGAAGGTACCAAAGTAATCCCGGCATGGAACACTGGACAGCGGTCAAGAATATCCTGAAGTACCTGAAGAGGACTAAGGATATGTTTCTCGTTTATGGAGGTGACGAAGAGCTCGTCGTAAAGGGTTACGTCGATGCTAGTTTCGACACAGATCTGGATGACTCTAAGTCACAAACCGGATACGTGTATATTTTGAATGGTGGGGCAGTAAGCTGGTGCAGTTGCAAGCAAAGCGTTGTGGCGGGATCTACATGTGAAGCGGAATACATGGCGGCCTCAGAGGCAGCACAAGAAGCAATCTGGGTGAAGGAGTTGATTACCGACCTAGGAGTTATTCCCAATGCGTCGGGCCCGATGACTCTCTTCTGTGACAACACTGGAGCTATTGCCCTTGCCAAGGAGTCCAGGTTTCACAGGAAGACCAGGCATATCAAGCGTCGCTTCAACTCCATTCGTGAAAATGTTCAAAATGGAGACATAGATATTTGTAAAGTACATACGGACCTGAATGTAGCAGATCCGTTGACTAAACCTCTCCCTAGAGCAAAACATGATCAACACCAGAACTCTATGGGTGTTCGATTCATCACAATGTAACTAGATTATTGACTCTAGTGCAAGTGGGAGACTGTTGGAAATATGCCCTAGAGGCAATAATAAAATGGTTATTATTATATTTCCTTGTTCATGATAATTGTCTATTGTTCATGCTATAATTGTGTTATCCAGAAATCGTAATACATGTGTGAATACATAGACCACAAATGTCCCTAGTGAGCCTCTAGTTGACTAGCTCGTTGATCAACAGATAGTCATGGTTTCCTGACTATGGACATTGGATGTCATTGATAACGGGATCACATCATTAAGAGAATGATGTGATGGACAAGACCCAATCCTAAGCATAGCACAAGATCGTGTAGTTCATTTGCTAGAGCTTTTCCAAATGTCAAGTATCATTTCCTTAGACCATGAGATTGTGCAACTCCCGGATACCATAGGAGTGCTTTGGGTGTGCCAAACGTCACAACGTGTAACATCCCAAATTTTCAATTTGGTATGTTATACATAGATCATCATTGCATATCATGTTTTATTGCATTTTGACAAATCCTCGATAAGTCCTAAGCAACTCAAGGACCCTCGGAGAGAGTTGGGGATTTTCTCGAATTTTCATATTTGATTTTCATCAAATAATAAAACGAGGATTTTGGTTTTAATTATTTTCTCTCCGGAAAAGAATTTCATTTTAATAATAAACGAGAGGAGAAAATATGACTTCTCCAAAACAATTGAAATACTGGAGAAAAAGTGTTAAAATCAATTATTGGAATTTATTCGGATTTTATTTGCAATTTTAATTGCATTAAAAATATTGCATGTTTTCAAAAATTTATTTTGTGTTAAAAAAATGTTCACCCTATTCTAGATTTTCTAACTAGACGGGGAAAATTTGTTTTATCTTTTTTGGACTTTTATTTATTTTTCTACGAATTATTTTCCGCGGAACATTTAAAAAAAATGCACTGCGCCCGACTGGGCCGAGCCCAGCCGAGCAGCAGGCCGGCCCGCCCGCGTCGTCCTCCTCGCGCACGGGAGCCGCCGCCGCCGGAGTCCGAGCCCCGCACGCCCCCGCCGGCTTGCCCCTCCCCCAAGCCACCGGAGCCCCCCCTCCTATTTATACCCCCGCACCCCCCTCCTCTCACCTCATCCCGCCGCCGCCCGCCTTGCCCCGCCGCCGCCGCCGGAGCACGGGAGCCGCCGCCGCCGCCGTTTGCCGCCCCCTCGCCGCCCCTCGCACCCCCCCCCGGCACCCCGCACCCCGCGCCCTCGCCGCCCCTCGCCCCGAGCCGCCAGAGCCCCGCCGGAGCACGCCCCGACGAGGTACCTCGCCGCTCGTTCGGTTGCCGGTTTTCTTTAAAAAAAACCATTCGTTTAAAAAAACCCTAGATCGGTTTTTTTTTTCGGTTTTATTATTTTGCGAGCGTTCACCGAACCGTTCGTTTTAACGAACGCGTTCGTCGGTTTTTCTCTGTTAACGAACGTCCGTTCTTTAACCGTTCGTCCGTTTTTCTTTTTCGTCGGATTTTTTTCGCTATTTTCTCAGATTCGATTTCTGATCGAATCTTCGTTTCTGTTTAACTTCTCGCTCGTTTATCGGAATCAGGCGATTCAAGCGCCTAGAGTTTCGTCTCGAAATTCTCTTTCTGTTTAACCTACTCAAACAAGTTTTTGCTACTGTAAAATTTGACCTAGATCCAGATTAGTAAACGAAGCTTCTTTCTTTCGCAGTTTGACTTTCGTTGCTTCTTTCGAGTTGATTCTTTTTGCAAACCGGAGTTCTTAAGTTGAACTTTCTGGTTGGATCTTTCATTCGAGTTTTACCTGTGCATTAGATGAGTACTTATTGTTTGCTTGTTTGTTTGCGATAGAGTACCCGGAGTGTGCCGCTTGTTACTTCGAATCGCTAGGTTTCGCGGATCATCAGCAAGGCAAGTAACACTTTGATCATATACCTTCCATACCCAGTTTTTATTGCATTAGATCTATTTTCCTCAAACACTTGCATGATTAGGATCTAATTAAATTGTGGGTATTGGGAAGTAGTTGAGGTAGTACCTATTACCTGTTTTGTTTATCAAACCCTTGGGAGTTACTTCTACGCTGCTATTATATTGCCATGCTATGCTCGTAGACGTGGATTGGGTTTGAGAGATTTCCATGACAGATGTGAGATTGTTAATTAATGGTTTACTTAAGGTGGCAACTAAAACTCACATCTGGGTGGATTGAGGTACCTGGGTATTCTAGGATTGCCTGTTTTTCTTTTGGACCGCCACCCAGGTTCAAAGGGATCATGAGATTATTCATGCTAGAAACTTCCGTGTGCAGCCGCAAGCTATTATGGGCTCTAGCATAGTTGACTAAGTTGTGTGAACTCTTACAGTGGTAGACTAGCAGATGTAGGGGAAAGTAGGTGTAACTGTCTACCCATACGTAAGGTGCAAACACTTCTGAAAGACTGTGTCTCGGTCATCCGTTACTCAAACACCATGTAGTGCGAGTAATCCAACGGAGGAGATCGAGTCTTGTGGGGAAAAGTGCACAAACCTCTGCAGAGTGTACAAACTAATCATGGTTAGCCGTGTCCCCGGTTATGGACAACTTGAGTATCTAGTACTTGGATTATCATGTGAATCTCATCACCATGTTACTTTTAATTAATTTTGTTGGGTTAATGATGATTCTTAATTGGGATTGAGATGCTGTCAACCATCTCAATGTTTCACAACCACCATGATAGTTAAATAAAATTTATTCCTTTGAAGTAGGGTAAAATTGGCTTTTCGCAAAATTGTAACCATAGAGCTTTCCACCAGCCATATATGCATGTAGTATAGCCTTATTATTGTTCATTATCCTCTATGTGTTACTTTGCCAGCATATTCTATGTGCTGACCCGTTTTCGGGCTGCAACGTTTCATGTTGCAGACTTTTCAGACGACGAGTAAGGTGCCTTAGGTCGTGGTCTTATACTCAGTGATGCCGCTGGAGTTGATGGACTCACTTATCTTCCAAGTCTTCCGCTGTTATCGTTTTAGATGGCCTTAAGCCATGTTTATCATACTTAATCTCTTCGGAGATATTCGATGTAATAAGTGTGTGATTGCTACTCTGTTATAAATCCTCCATTTGTACTGTGCGTGTCAGCATTACTGATCCAGGGATGACACTGGTGCACAGCAGCACAGACCATTTGAGGTCTGGTCGCTACAAAGTTGGTATCAGAGCACACGCTGACTGTAGGACACGACCAGTAAGCTTAAGCCCTAGAAAGCTTCTCTCTTCTCATTTCTGACCCCTCTCCTTCTTTCTACTCTTTTAGGAATGGCGGATGCAAGGAGCAAGTTCATGCAACCAGATGAAGACACGCCGTTTGGTCGACACTTGAAGGAAGTCACCAAGTACTTGAACATAGGAATACCAAGCATCACCGGAACCTACAACGCCACATTACCCGAAGAGGAGAGCTGGAAGATTCAAGTTCACATTCCAGGAAGGACGTTTGTGCCAGTTACTGAACCTACAAGATTGGTTTTTGAAGCACCAACTTGGAGTTTAGGGAAGAGCATGGCCGCTCACATCGCTATGGGACGCATTGGAGAAGTCTACCACCAGGAGCTTAAGGATACAATTTATCAGATTTGTGGACGCCGAGACGCGCAATGGGAGATGATCAGAACCAAGAAGGATGGATCAATCGCAGCTTTCATCCAGGAACAAAACCAACATATTCGTCGCCAGGAGAACCAGATGTGCACGGACAAGGAAGAACTGAAGAAGGCATTAACCAAGATCAAGGAGCTCCAAGAAGAACTCAAGGCTACACGCGAGGATTATATGGAGGAAATCATCGCACTGGTAGGGAAGAATGACGACCTGGAGAAGAAGATTGGAGTATTCATGGGAAATCCAGTGCCAAAAGCAGAAGTTGACGAATGCACTTGTCCGGATAACTACATCATCATCGACGACACCGACTCGGAACCAAGTGAAGATGACTTTGTTGATGAAGCTGGAGCAGACATCATGGAGTCTTCAACGGATTAGAATTTTTATTAGACCACCATATCAGTAGTAGTTTTCCCCCATTTAATAGTATAGTTCAAGCACTTTGTAACGCTAGTTAGATCGATTGTTTTGCCTTGTTTGAATTGATTGAGTGATATTGATTGAATTTGTCTCATGAGCATATGGGTAGTGTTTTCTCTCTAGACCTCATTCTATTCTTAACTCTCATCTTTTCTAACCTATCAGATGCCTCCGAGACGCGACACCGGATTTGTTTTCCCACCAGAGATCACCCAGTTGATTCAGCAACAGAATGCCCTGATGCAAGTGTTAGTGCAGAACCAAGGCAACAACAACAACAACAACAACAACCCACCGCCACCACCACCTGTTGATCACTTAGCCCGTTTCTTAAGGCTAAACCCGCCGGTGTTTTCCAGTAGCACCGAGCCGATTGTTGCAGATGATTGGCTCCGCAAAGTTGGAAGAGAGTTGACCACTGCAGGATGCACAGATGCGGAAAGAGTGCGTTTTGCCGCACATCAGCTTGATGGACCCGCAGCATCATGGTGGGAGAATTATACAGCCACGCACCCTATTGACACTGTCACATGGGACCAGTTTCAGCAAGCTTTCCGTACAGCTCATGTTTCAGCAGGAGCTATGGCTATGAAGAAGCGTGAGTTTCGCAACCTACGCCAAGGAGGACGCACCGTAGGCCAGTATGTGGAGGATTTCAGTAAGTTAGCACGTTATGCACCAGATGACGTTGCTACAGATGCAGCCAAGCAGGAGAAGTTTTTGGAAGGACTGAATGATGAGCTGAGTATGCAGTTGATGGTAGCAACCTTCAACAACTACCAGGAGCTGGTAGATAGAGCTCTCATGATTGAAGGGAAGCAACAACAGATTGAAAACCGTAAGAGGAAGTATGGACAAGGGAAGTATAACTCAGGAGCTCAACAGAAGCCTCGTTTTGCCCCGAAGCCGGGAGGACAGTTTCAGCATACCCATGGAGGAGGTAGTTCGCACAACCATAATGGCTCTAAAAATGGTAATGGGAATGGAGGAAGCAACGGACAGAACCGCACCAACCCATCTACCCCAGCCAAGAGGGACCTGAGCCAAGTCACTTGCTTTAAGTGCCAGAAGAATGGACATTATGCCAATGAATGTCCTGAAGCCCAAAATGGAAATGGCAATGGAAGCTCTGGGAAGAAGCCGAACCCGTTCAACAAAGGGCATGTGAACCACGTGAGCGTGGAGGAGGTTGAAGCTCAGCCTGATGCAGTAATAGGTAAGTTTTTGGTTAAGTCATTTACTGCAACCGTTCTTTTCGATACTGGTGCATCGCATTCATACATATCAAGGGGATTTGTGAATAAGTTTAAGCTGTCCACCAAAGTTCTCAGAACCCCTATGTTAGTAACCTCGCCAGGAGCAGAGTATGTGGCCAGCCAAGGATGTTTTCAGATACCATTGGCCATTGGTAGGCATGTTTTCCCCTCAGACCTCATAGTTTTGGAGTCGCAAGGTTTGGATGTGATTTTGGGAATGGATTGGCTATCGTTGTATGGAGGAAACATCGACTGTGCCAGCAAGACGATTTTGCTTACCACCCCGGAAGGGAAAAGGATCAAGTATGTATCCCGGCATATGCCGAAGAGGACTCAAGTAAATTCCTTATCAGGAGTTGTACAGGAGGAAGTACCAGTGGTGAAGGATTATCCGGATGTATTTCCAGAAGAGTTGCCAGGCATGCCACCAGATAGAGACATTGAGTTCTTGATTGAACTTTTGCCAGGCACAGGGCCAATATCTAAGAGACCGTACAGGATGCCCGCAAAAGATTTGGAGGAAATTAAGAAGCAGATCAAGGAGTTACTGGATAAAGGCTATATTCGCCCAAGTTCGTCACCTTGGGGATCACCAGTACTTCTAGTGGAGAAGAAAGATGGATCGCTGAGGATGGTTGTTGATTACCGTGGATTGAATGAAGTGACCATCAAAAACAAGTACCCACTGCCGATGATCAATGATTTGTTTGACCGCCTACAAGGAGCTAAAGTATTTTCCAAGATCGATCTACGATCAGGATACCATCAGTTAAAGATTCGAGAGCAGGATATACCCAAGACGGCATTTACCACCAGATATGGATTGTATGAGTATACCGTTATGTCATTTGGTCTGACTAACGCACCTGCCTATTTTATGAACCTGATGAACAAAGTGTTTATGGAGTTTTTGGATAAGTTCGTCGTGGTGTTCATTGACGATATTTTAGTCTTTTCCAAGAATGAGGAAGAGCATGAGGAGCATTTACGATTGGTACTTGAGAAGCTCAGAGAACATCAGTTATATGCCAAGTTCAGCAAATGTGAATTTTGGCTGAAGGAAGTTGGATTCCTTGGACATGTTATTTCTGGAGAAGGAGTAGCAGTAGACCCTGCCAAGGTTGATACAGTGACAAGTTGGGAATCACCCACGACAGTTGGAGAAATCCGGAGTTTTCTTGGACTTGCAGGATACTACCGGAGATTCATCGAGAATTTCTCGAAGATTGCCAAGCCCATGACTGAGCTATTGAAGAAGGACACCAAATTCAATTGGACTGAGGAATGTGAAGCTAGTTTCCAAGAGTTGAAGGAACGATTGGTTACGTCACCAGTGTTGATTCTGCCAGATCAACGCAAGGATTATGAAGTTTATTGCGACGCTTCTCGTCGAGGACTTGGAGCAGTGCTTATGCAGGAAGGAAGAGTTGTGTCATATGCTTCACGACAACTTAAACCCCATGAGAAGAATTATGCTACGCATGATTTGGAATTAGCAGCCGTGGTGCATGCATTGAAGACATGGAGACATTTTCTCATCGGAAACCATTGTGAGGTGTACACGGATCACAAGAGTTTGAAATATATTTTCACGCAGAAGGAGTTAAATCTCAGACAGAGGAGATGGTTGGAGCTCATTAAAGATTATGATATGAGATTGCATTATCACCCTGGAAAGGCTAACGTAGTAGCAGACGCGTTGAGCCGCAAGAGTCATGTCAACACCCTCATGACAGGAGAGTTACCTCAGGAGTTAGCCGAGGACCTTCGCGAGCTATGTTTGGAGATAGTCCCAAGAGGCTATTTAGCGACATTGGAGATTCAGTCTACCTTGATGGAAAGGATCAGAGAAGCTCAGAAGACAGACAAGGAGATTGAAGAGATAAAGGAGAAGATGAGCAAAGGAAAAGCCAAGGGATTTCGTGAGGATGAGCACGATACCTTATGGTTTGAGGACCGCGTATATGTGCCAAATGATCCGGAGATCAGGAAGTTGATTTTGCAAGAAGCCCATGATTCACCGTACTCGATTCACCCAGGGAATACCAAGATGTATTTGGATCTGAAGAATACTTTCTGGTGGACCGGAATGAAGAAGGATATTGCTGAGTATGTAGCTGTTTGTGATGTATGTCAGAGAGTGAAGGCAGAGCATCAGAAGCCAGCAGGATTGCTACAACCATTGCCGATACCCGAATGGAAGTGGGATAAAATAGGCATGGATTTTATCACGGGATTACCCAGGACACGTTCAGGCTATGACTCAATATGGGTTGTAGTCGACCGTTTGACGAAAGTGGCTCATTTCATTCCAGTAAAGACCACTTATACCAGTGCTAAGTTGGCAAAGATATACATGACCAGGATAGTATGTTTGCATGGAGTTCCGAGGACCATTGTATCAGACAGAGGAACCCAATTTACCTCGAAGTTTTGGAAGCAGTTACATGAAACATTGGGAACCAGGCTGGAATTTAGTACAGCTTTTCACCCGCAAACAGATGGACAGACCGAGAGAGTCAACCAGATTTTGGAGGACATGTTGAGAGCTTGTGCACTAGATTATGGATCTAGTTGGGACGACAATTTGCCATATGCAGAGTTTTCGTATAACAACAGTTATCAAACCAGTTTGAAGATGGCCCCTTTCGAAGCCTTGTACGGAAGGAGGTGTAGAACACCGTTGTTATGGGACGAAGTTGGAGACCGTCAGTTGTTTGGACCAGATTTGATTAAGGAGTCTGAACAGAAAGTGAGGTTGATTCGCGACAGGCTCAAGGTAGCCCAGTCCAGACAAAAGAGTTATGCTGATTCTAAACGAAAAGAGACAGTTCACGAAGTCGGAGACCGAGTGTATCTTCGAGTATCACCACTTCGAGGAGTGAAGCGCTTTGGAGTTAAGGGAAAGTTAGCGCCCCGTTTTATCGGACCATACAGAGTTGTGGAACGTATGGGAGAGGTTGCCTACAAGCTGGAATTGCCCGAAGGATTGTCTGGAGTTCATGATGTATTTCACATCTCCCAGTTGAAGAAGTGCCACGCAGAGATGGCTGAGATACCACTGAGAGATACTGTGCCACTGGAAGCGATTCAGCTGGAAAGTGATTTGACCTATGAGGAGAAACCAGTTAAGATTCTTGAGTATGCCAGCCGAGTTACCCGCAGCAAGGTTATCAAGTTTTGCAAAGTCCAGTGGAGTCACCACACGGAAGATGAAGCCACCTGGGAGCGAGAGGAAGATCTACGGAAGGACCACTCCCCCTGTTTTCTAGCCAACCCGAATCTCGAGGGCGAGATTCATCTTAAGGGGGGTAGGTTTGTAACATCCCAAATTTTCAATTTGGTATGTTATACATAGATCATCATTGCATATCATGTTTTATTGCATTTTGACAAATCCTCGATAATCCTAAGCAACTCAAGGACCCTCGGAGAGAGTTGGGGATTTTCTCGAATTTTCATATTTGATTTTCATCAAATAATAAAACGAGGATTTTGGTTTTAATTATTTTCTCTCCGGAAAAATATTTCATTTTAATAATAAACGAGAGGAGAAAATATGACTTCTCCAAAACAATTGAAATACTGGAGAAAAAGTGTTAAAATCAATTATTGGAATTTATTCGGATTTTATTTGCAATTTTAATTGCATTAAAAATATTGCATGTTTTCAAAAATTTATTTTGTGTTAAAAAAATGTTCACCCTATTCTAGATTTTCTAACTAGACGGGGAAAATTTGTTTTATCTTTTTGGACTTTTATTTATTTTTCTACGAATTATTTTCCGCGGAACGTTTTAAAAAAATGCACTGCGCCCGACTGGGCCGAGCCCAGCCGAGCCGCAGGCCGGCCCGCCCGCGTCGTCCTCCTCGCGCACGGGAGCCGCCGCCGCCGGAGTCCGAGCCCCGCACGCCCCCGCCGGCTTGCCCCTCCCCCAAGCCACCGGAGCCCCCCCTCCTATTTATACCCCCGCACCCCCCTCCTCTCACCTCATCCCGCCGCCGCCCGCCTTGCCCCGCCGCCGCCGCCGGAGCACGGGAGCCGCCGCCGCCGTTTGCCGCCCCCTCGCCGCCCCTCGCACCCCCCCCGAGCACCCCGCACCCCGCGCCCTCGCCGCCCCTCGCCCCGAGCCGCCGGAGCCCCGCCGGAGCACGCCCCGACGAGGTACCTCGCCGCTCGTTCGGTTGCCGGTTTTCTTTAAAAAAAACCATTCGTTTAAAAAAAACCCTAGATCGGTTTTTTTTCGGTTTTATTATTTTGCGAGCGTTCACCGAACCGTTCGTTTTAACGAACGCGTTCGTCGGTTTTTCTCTGTTAACGAACGTCCGTTCTTTAACCGTTCGTCCGTTTTTCTTTTTCGTCGGATTTTTCCGCTATTTTCTCAGATTCGATTTCTGATCGAATCTTCGTTTCTGTTTAACTTCTCGCTCGTTTATCGGAATCAGGCGATTCAAGCGCCTAGAGTTTCGTCTCGAAATTCTCTTTCCGTTTAACCTACTCAAACAAGTTTTTGCTACTGTAAAATTTGACCTAGATCCAGATTAGTAAAGAAGCTTCTTTCTTTCGCAGTTTGACTTTCGTTGCTTCTTTCGAGTTGATTCTTTTTGCAAACCGGAGTTCTTAAGTTGAACTTTCTGGTTGGATCTTTCATTCGAGTTTTACCTGTGCATTAGATGAGTACTTATTGTTTGCTTGTTTGTTTGCGATAGAGTACCCGGAGTGTGCCGCTTGTTACTTCGAATCGCTAGGTTTCGCGGATCATCAGCAAGGCAAGTAACACTTTGATCATATACCTTCCATACCCAGTTTTTATTGCATTAGATCTATTTTCCTCAAACACTTGCATGATTAGGATCTAATTAAATTGTGGGTATTGGGAAGTAGTTGAGGTAGTACCTATTACCTGTTTTGTTTATCAAACCCTTGGGAGTTACTTCTACGCTGCTATTATATTGCCATGCTATGCTCGTAGACGTGGATTGGGTTTGAGAGATTTCCATGACAGATGTGAGATTGTTAATTAATGGTTTACTTAAGGTGGCAACTAAAACTCACATCTGGGTGGATTGAGGTACCTGGGTATTCCAGGATTGCCTGTTTTTCTTTTGGACCGCCACCCAGGTTCAAAGGGATCATGAGATTATTCATGCTAGAAACTTCCGTGTGCAGCCGCAAGCTATTATGGGCTCTAGCATAGTTGACTAAGTTGTGTGAACTCTTACAGTGGTAGACTAGCAGATGTAGGGGAAAGTAGGTGTAACTGTCTACCCATACGTAAGGTGCAAACACTTCTGAAAGACTGTGTCTCGGTCATCCGTTACTCAAACACCATGTAGTGCGAGTAATCCAACGGAGGAGATCGAGTCTTGTGGGGAAAAGTGCACAAACCTCTGCAGAGTGTACAAACTAATCATGGTTAGCCGTGTCCCCGGTTATGGACAACTTGAGTATCTAGTACTTGGATTATCATGTGAATCTCATCACCATGTTACTTTTAATTAATTTTGTTGGGTTAATGATGATTCTTAATTGGGATTGAGATGCTGTCAACCATCTCAATGTTTCACAACCACCATGATAGTTAAATAAAATTTATTCCTTTGAAGTAGGGTAAAATTGGCTTTTCGCAAAATTGTAACCATAGAGCTTTCCACCAGCCATATATGCATGTAGTATAGCCTTATTATTGTTCATTATCCTCTATGTGTTACTTTGCCAGCATATTCTATGTGCTGACCCGTTTTCGGGCTGCAACGTTTCATGTTGCAGACTTTTCAGACGACGAGTAAGGTGCCTTAGCTCGTGGTCTTATACTCAGTGATGCCACTGGAGTTGATGGACTCACTTATCTTCCAAGTCTTCCGCTGTTATCGTTTTAGATGGCCTTAAGCCATGTTTATCATACTTAATATCTTCGGAGATATTCGATGTAATAAGTGTGTGATTGCTACTCTATTATAAATCCTCCTTTTGTACTGTGCGTGTCAGCATTACTGATCCAGGGATGACACTGGTGCACAACAGCACAGACCATTTGAGGTCTGGTCACTACACAACGTAACTGGGTGGCTATAAAGGTGCACTACGGGTATCTCCGAAAGTGTCTGTTGGGTTGGCACGAATCGAGACTGGGATTTGTCACTCCGTATGACGGAGAGGTATCTCTGGGCCCACTCGGTAATGCATCATCATAATGAGCTCAATGTGACCAAGTGTTTGGTCACAGGATCATGCATTACGGTACGAGTAAAGTGACTTGCCGGTAACGAGATTGAACAAGGTATTGGGATACCGACGATCGAATCTCGGGCAAGTAACGTACCGATTGACAAAGGGAATTGTATACGGGATTGATTGAATTCTCGACATCGTGGTTCATCCGATGAGATCATCGTGGAACATGTGGGAGCCTACATGGGTATCCAGATCCCGCTGTTGGTTATTGACCGGAGAGTCGTCTCGGTCATGTCTGCATGTCTCCCGAACCCGTAGGGTCTAAACACTTAAGGTTCGGTGACGCTAGAGTTGTAGAGATATTAGTATGCGGTTAACCGAAAGTTGTTCGGAGTCCCGGATGAGATCCCGGATGTCACGAGGAGTTCCGGAATGGTCCGGAGGTAAAGATTTATATATGGGAAGTCCTATTTTGGCCACCGGAAAATGTTCGGGATTTTTCGGTATTGTACCGGGAAGGTTCTAGAAGGTTCCCAAGTGGGGCCCACCTGCATGGGGGGACCCACATGAACGTGGGTAGTGGGGGCAAGGCCCCACACCCCTGGTCAAGGCGCACCAAGATCCCACCTTATAAGGAATAAGATCATATCCCGAAGGGATAAGATCAAGATCCCTAAAAAGGGGGGATAACAATCGGTGGGGAAGGGAAATGATGGGATTTCTTTCCCCCACCTTTGCCAACGCCCCAATGGACTTGGAGGGCAAGAAACCAGCCCCCTCCACCCCTATATATAGTGGGAAGGCGCATGGGAGCAGCACCCAAAGCCCCTGGCGCCTCCCTCTCCCTCCCGTGACACCTCTACCTCTCGCTGAGCTTGGTGAAGCCCTGCCGAGATCCCCGCTGCTTCCACCACCTCGCCGTCGTGCTGCTAGATCTCCATCAACCTCTCCCTCCCCTTGCTGGATCAAGAAGGAGGAGACATCTTCCCCAACCGTACGTGTGTTGAACGCGGAGGTGCCGTCCGTTCGGCGCTCGGTCATCGGTGATTTGGATCACGACGAGTACGACTCCATCAACCCCGTTCACTTGAATGCTTCCACTCGCGATCTACAAGGGTATGTAGATGCACTCTTTTCCCTCTCATTCCTAGAAGACTCCATAGATTGTTCTTGGTGATGCGTAGAAATTTTTTAATTTCTGCAATGATCTCCAACAGGGTGCAAGCATTTTCTTTGTGTGTGTGTGTGTGTGTGTGTGCAGGTACCGTTCATGTTGTTTGTGTGGTGTCTCCTATTTGTTCGATAAACCTTGGTTCTTCACTAAGGGAAATACTATCTACTACTAAACTACATCACCCTTCCGCTTCGGGGAATCCCAACACTATCACAAGTAGCACAAGAATTTCTTGCACCGTTGCTAGAGATGCTTCACCAAACAATCCAGGTGCTTTCGCACACATTTATCATTTTCTTGTTTTTTTACTTTGTTTGTCGTTTGCCTTCTCCTTTTCATCTCCTTCCTCTTCTAGAAAACCTAAAAATACAAAAAATATCTTGTGTTGCTATCTTTGCTTGTTATTATGGCTAGTTATTCGCTCATTGCTTCCACTCCCGCAAACGAAGTACTTAATTCTAAACAACGGGATGGAGAAAGTTTGAAAGATGCTTGGTATAGGATTTGCAATGCTCAAAATAGATCAACTCGTATGCAATCCACCAATGTCCTTCTCCGAAATTTTTATATGGGTACTACTTGGTATAGGTTTGTGCTTTACACTATTACTGGAGACAACTTTTTGAGTAGTCACCCTTTGGGTGCCTTTAATGCTGTGGGTAATTTAGTGGGATCACCACCTATTATTATCAATGAAACGATGTTAATTTTGGAACACATTATGCGAAGGCTAGATGTTACTGGAACAAAATGCCAAATATTGAACACATTAAAATTTTGGATAAAAAGGTGCATAACCAAGTAACCAAATTTGGCTCCACGGTGGGAACCACTTTAAAAATTGCTTAAGGATAGAGAACCAATCACCAATAGAGTAGAACAAAGTCCCACTATAATTGATAAATTGGAAGAGTTCATTAATAACTTGGGTATGCCTTTTTTCTTCCATTAAAACTAGTGAAGGACCTCCCATGAACAAGAATTCGAATCTTATGTATGTTCCTAAAACTAATAAGGGTGCTTCCTCTAGGAAGGAGAAAGAATATTTAAAGATGATTAGTGTTCACCCCAATTCCATCAATGTAAAACACGAGCCTATATTCGACACTCGATTCTTTGATTTTGTGCCTATGAGTGTTATGATTAATGATATGCTTGCTAAAACTCCTAAGAAATCATGTTGCACAATTGTGGAATTGGACAAAGATGACAATACGTGATGCTATGCATCATGCCTAGCTAGGAGCATTAAACAATAGCGCTTGTTGGGAGACAACCCAATAGTCATCCTTTATTTTTATTTTATTTTTTGTGTTGCTACTGTAGTAATTATGTTTGTATCTTTTATTTTGATTTCTGTGCCAATTTAAGCATTTAGGTTGATGTGGATGATTGTTTATCTGGTTCTGTGCAAAAGTAGAAAGTTTAGCATCTAGTGCATGAATTGTTTATTTGTACTAAAAGTGATCATTTCCTGAAATTTTTATGCATTACTTCTATGCAAATTTTATGCGTTATCCTAATTTTTCAGAATTTTTGGATCTACATAAGTATGACTAAATATTGCATCATTATGTATTGTTCTATTTTAGACAGATGATGGTTTTATTGCATAGTATGCTTATTTTAAAGTTTCTAGATTGTATCGGGGGTATAAGTCACGGAGATGATACAATACAGTAGGTATTATATAAGAACAATTATGATTCTATCTTTGACAATACCTAAGTAATGATTTATTTTATTGTACTAATGGATCTCACGAGGTTTAGTTTAGTTTTGTGTGGCCGAAGTTTTCAAGTTTTGGGTGAGACGACGATGGAAGAAAGAATAAGGACCGGCAAGAGCCTAAGCTTAGGATCCAAGGTAATATTCAAGGAAAACTCAAGCTTCTAAGCTTGGGGATGCCCCAGAAGGCTTCCCCTCTTTCGTCTTCAAGCTATCAGTAATATTACTCAAAGCTATATTTTTATTCATCACATGATATGTGTTTGGCTTGGAGCGTCGTGTGTTTTGTGTTATTTGTTTGCTTGTTTCCACAATCATTGTTTCCTGATCACAACAATTATGAGAGACACATATTCATCACAATTTATATAATGTTCATTGAACTTCACTTATATATTTTGAATTGAGGCAATTGCTCATGTTCTTCACTTATATCTTTTGAGCACGGCGAGAAATATTTTATAGAAATCATTTGCACTCTCTTGCTTCACTTATATCTTTTTGAGAGTTAAATATGTAGTGGTAATTTACATGAGTTATATGTTTGGTCATATACAAGGATGGTGTAATAAAAACTTGCATGTGGATCACTGAATATGTTGTGGTTGATAAACGATATTGAGGTTATAATATGAAGATTTACTAGTTAATAATCATGGTCTAGTAAAAATATCGATGTTAAGGTTTGTGATTTCCCACTCATTAAAGTGTCGGTTATGGCATGGCTAGGAAGTTGGAGCATTATTTATCCTTGATTGATATCCCTTGTGTTATCTAGATCGGGCGCGCATGATGGTTAACTCCTCCCAACCTCCCTCCTAGGGGCATGCGAGTAGTACTTTGCTTCAAGGGTTTCTAGGCTTTCACAATAAACACTTGAGTTCTTTAAGACTAATGTGGGTTTATGGACTATAAGTACCTCCACCTATCCATATTTTGCTAGCCTCTTTGGTACCAAGCATTGCCCATTCTCACCTCAAGACTTGATGCAAACTTCGCCTATGCATTCAAATCTCGTGAAATGACCCACTCTTCCACACATAAGCCTTATTATATATTTCCTCAAAACAACCACCGTACCCACCTATTATGGCATTTTCATAGCCATTCCGAGATATATTGCCATCCAACCTACACCTTTACTATTCACATGACTTGAGCATTGATTGTCATATTGCCTTGCATGATCATATAGGAATCACATGATATTTTTTTAGCAAAGCCATCGTTCATCGTTGTTATACAGGTTACGCTATATCATTGCACATCCTGGTACACTGCCAAAGGCATTCAGAGTCGTATTCTTTTAGTTTATCAAGTTGTAAGTAAATAAAAGTGTGATGATAATCATTATTAGAGTGTTGCCCCTACTAGTAAGGAAAACAATGGTGGAGACTAATGAGTCCTAAAAAAAGTGGGTATGAGGTCCATGAGGATATTCTACGAAAGAAAAATGAGAGAAAAAGAGAGAGGGGGAAACACTACTATCCTTTTTCCACACTTGTGCTTGAAAATAGCATCATGTTCTTCATATATAGAGAGAGTCTCCATGATTTGTCACTTTCATATACTAGTGGCATTTTACATTATAGAACTTTGCTTGTGTATTCTGATGACGAGCTTCCTCAAATGCTCGAGGTCTTCACGAGCAAGCAAGTTAGATGCACACTCACTTAGTTTCACATGGAGAGCTTTCATACACTTATAGCTCAAGTGCATCTCTGGCATGGCAATCCCTACTCCTCGCATTGATATCGGTTGTAAGGCTTGTCCATTGCCTAACGATCCGCCTCGTTGATGTGAGACTTTCTCAAAATTTTGTCTTCCCCCAACCATCATTCTTTTTGCCATCCAAAATGCTAAGTCCATGGATCACGCTCATTTATTGAGTGTATTTGAGAAAGCTTAAGCGAGAAAAAGTATGATCCAATTGCTTGGTTTGGCACCGTGGTGTTCATGATTTATACTTTATGTTAGGAAGACCGAGCTATGCCATGTTTACATGATTAAATGTTTAGGAATAGCGTTCTTTAGCATTCTTTATTTTGAAAGGTAATGATTACTTTCTAGTATTCTTGCATATTATCATTTTGATATCAAATCAATGAATGGACACTTAAAGGATTACATGATTAAAACATGCTAGGTAGCATTCAACATAATTTTTTTTGTTTTTATCATTTATCTACTCGAGGACGAGAAGGAATTAAGCTTGGGGATGCTCATACTTCTCCATCGTATCTATATATTTTTTATTATTTCATGCTATTATATTATCAATCTTGTATGCTTTATATACCATTTTATATTATTTTTGTGGACTGACCTATTAACTTAGTGTCCAGTGCTAGTTTCTGTTTTTTTGCTTATTTCTTTGTTTCATGGAAAAACCAAACAAAACGAAGTCCAAACACGATGAAACTTTACAGTGATTTTTTCTAGACCAGAAGAGACCCTAGAAGCTTCGGGGAGGCACCAGACGAAGATCGAGGGGGCCACAAGCTCAGGTGGCGCGCCATGTGATCTTGTGGGGACACCGTGGCTTCGTTTGCCCTAATTCCAACTCTATAAATTCATAAATATTCAAAAAAAACCCAGAGCGAGACCCAAAACAATTCTTCC
This sequence comes from Triticum aestivum, assembly GCF_018294505.1. Classification (NCBI taxonomy): domain Eukaryota; kingdom Viridiplantae; phylum Streptophyta; class Magnoliopsida; order Poales; family Poaceae; genus Triticum; species Triticum aestivum. The sequence goes on along the minus strand of NC_057808.1, from coordinate 67,700,404 downwards.
GCTACCGCAAGCCACAGTTCTTCCGTGATCCCATCTGGAGGCCTTTACCGGTACTCTGCCGAAGGGGGAAACCATTGGGGACGCAATCTTCTTCGACCTTGCTTCCTCCATGATGATGTGTGAGTAGTTCCTTTAGGACCTACGGGATCCATATATAGCAGTAACTAGCTAGATGACTTTCTCTCTCTCTTTTTGATCTTCAATACAACGATCTCTTCAGAGATCTATTCGATGTAATTCTCGTAGTGTGTTTGTTGGGATCCGATGAATTGTGGGTTTATGATCAGATTATTCACTGAGAGTATCTGAATCTTTTTTAGATCTATTTATGTGTGATTTAATAGCTATGTATGCTTTCCGATCTATGAGTTCTCTTTGGCCAAGTTGATGAGTAGATCTTCGAAGGAAGTGGTGCATAGTAGTGGGTTCAATCTTGCGGTGTCCTTACTCTGTGACAGGAGGGGTTGCAAGACATGTATTGTATTGTTGCTGCTATGGATAAATCGACGAGGCTTGAACATATTGTTTGGTCTTACATTGTCTACATTATGTCATCTTGCTTAAAACGTTACTCTGTTTGTCATGAACTTAATACTTTGAGATGCATGCTAGATAGCAGTCTTGGGGTGGAGTAATACTAGTAAGCGTTAGTAAGTTTAACGGTCAACTTGTCACGGACGTAATGCCTATGTGAATCATGCCATGAAGAATCATAAGCATAACTATGCACAATTCTATCAATTGCCCAATAGTAATTTGTTTACCCACCGATGCTATGCTTATGTGAGATGCCTCTAGTGAACCTATGGCCCCGGGGTTCATTCTCCATTATTACTAAAAACCTAAAGTTGCTCGCCGTTCTTATTTTATCTTATTTATATACCTATCACCATCAGATTTAATCCTTGCAATTGACGAGAACAAGGGGATTGACAACCCTCTTGCCTTTGTTGGGTGCAAGCATTTGCTTTATGTGTGTGCAGGTACCGTTCACGTTGTTTGTGTGGTGTCTCCTATTGGTTCGATAAACCTTGGTTCTTGATTGAGGGAATTACTGTCTGCTACTATACTACATCACCCTTCCTCTTCGGAGAATCCCAAAACTGTCACAAGTAGCATGCCGCCATATTGGCTTCCCTTGGACAATGAGCAAACTTCACTTCATCAAACTTGTTTGCCCTATGATTGCAGTCATAGAAAATTGTTGAACTATTTGTTGCGGGAAAACCTCCTTTGACCATAGTTTGGATTACCACCTCACTATCTGACTCAAGAAGAACCCTATTCATGCCCATATGTTCAGCAAACCATAGGACATCTCTAGTGGCCATTACTTCAACCATTAAAACATCATTTGCATAATCAATTTTAAAACTTCTCGCAGAAACAAAACCACCAGTGGTATCTCTAATAACAATGCCAGAAGAGCCCCCTGGTTTAGTATCATAGTTTAAAGTTGTGTCCACACTTCCTGCATAAACTCCATCAGGAGGACGGCTCCAAGTACGACCCTTGGTAGCAGCTATTCTTTGTTTGCCCTTGAAAAGTTTAGAGCTAGAGCAAAAATAGACATCACCGATCTGCCATTCGACTAGATTTGCTCTCCACGCATAACTTGTCGTCGCCGCCACCATAGAAACCAGCTAGCTGCTGGAATTAATGGGCCTGACCCATTAACAAAATCTGAAATCTCAAATGAGCCCATGTGTAAAATGGCAAGTGGTGGTGCTAAAGTTTAGTCCCACCCCGGAAGTTGAAGAAGAGTTGGACCTCTTTATATAGTGGGTTCTCTTCAGCACTTTAAGTGGTGTGTTGAGAAGAGAAAAGGAAGACCACACGCACGCTCGCTCGCCTTGCCTCGCCTGGCCGGGTCGTGGCGAGGTGAGGCGAGGCGGCGCATACGTGCGACATGTGCGTGCATGGTCCACCGAAATCCGGTACATTGCCTTGTAGGGGCGTAGCTTCCTTTTGCTGTTTTATTTTTTATGTCTTGGCAGACAACTTAATGATTTCTTGTCCGGTAAGTATATGACTTAGAAACCAAGTCGGTTTGGGATTGTGATTGTGACACAATACCACCTCGGGTCCTAATATATATACTGCTACCACCGCGGCCATAGACATACCGAAAGTATCTAGGGTTTTGCCTCGTCTCACACCTTGCGCCGCCACTGTAGTCTACTCTATTTCGAACGCTACCATGCATCAGAGTACGGGAGAGCAGCTCTCTGGAACTGCTCGTCTTTGCGATCCTGCACCGGGAGAGGACGAATTAGGTTTTTGGGAAGCACTCTAAGTGACTGCTCAAGTTCGTCATCACGGGTCGTCTTCCGTCCAAGTCGGGCAGTGCTACTCATCGTCATCAATAGGAGATCGTTGCCAATATCATCATCAACACCGTCGCTCCTGTTGCAACTACCGAACAGTATGTCAATCATGATATGTTCATGTCTCTCTCTGAAGTTGTTATTTTCTGGGCGATGCTGTTGTACATGATTTGCTGCTCTTCTAGTTTGCTAAATTGTTGCATGCTAGTTTCTGTCTTAGTCATGAATTATTTACTAGAATTGATCATGAACTCGCCTAATATTTCAACAATCCAAAAATCTAAATGTAGGCAATTTCCTGAGTTAACTATGGCTGGATTCGCTGATGCATTGAGGGCGGATAAGTTTACTAGTGTGCACTTTAAGAGGTGGCAGGTGAAGAATATGCTCTGGCTTACTTCTCTGAAAGTTTTCCACGTTAGTGTTGTGCTCCTGAGGGAATGTCTGACAAAGATCAGAGAAAATTCCAGAGAGCTAATACTATGTTTGTGGGATGCATTCTGAGTGTTCTTGCTGACCGTCTGTGTGATGTGTACATGCACATAGATGACGGAAAGACATCGTGGGATGCACTGAATGCAAAATTCGGTGCAACAGATGCATGGAGTGAACTATACACCATGGAGAGTTTTCACGACTACGATATGGTGAATAACCGTTCTGTGGTTGAACAAGCTCATGAGATACCGTGCATTGTGAAGGAACTTGAACTCCTTAAGTGTGTTCTACCTGACAAACTCGTGGTTGGGTGCATGATTGCAAAGTTGCCTCCTTCATAGAGGAATTTCGCCACAACTCTGAAACATAAGAGATAGGAGATATCGGTTGAAAATCTGATTGCATCTCTTGATGTTAAAGAAAAAGCTCGGGCTAAAGACACCACTGAGAAAGGAGGTGAGGTTCAGCCTACCGCCAATACGGTGCAGAGGTTCCCACAGAACAAGAACAAAGGAAAGAACAAACCTGTTTTCAACAAGCCTACCAAGACTACTACCTTCAAGAAGAAGAAGAAGTTTAACAAGGCTGAGCTAGAGTGCTACGCCTATGGGAAGCCCGGACACTTTTCCAAGGAATGCCCTGAATGTGCAGACCGCAGAGGGAAAACGAGCTCCAAGACTGTCAACATGGTGACCGCTAGCAATACTGATGGGTATGTTAATTTACCTATTGTGCTTTCAGTATTTCAATCATATTCGTGGTGGATCGATTCAGGTGCTAACATTCATGTGTGTGCTGACGTCTCTTTGTTTACTTCTTATCAGGTCGCAAGGGATTCTTCCGTCCTAATGGGGAATGGGTCACATGCTTCTATTCGTGGCATTGGCATGGTGGATCTGAAGTTTACTTCGGGAAAGATCGTGCAACTAAGGAATGTGCAACATGTCCCTACTATGAACAAGAATCTAGTTAGCGGCTCCCTTCTATGACGAGATGGGTTTAAGGTAGTTTTAGAGTCGAATAAAGTAATCGTGTCGAGATTTGGACAATTTATAGGCAAAGGCTATGAGTGTGGAGGCTTGTTCCGCTTTTCCCTTTTAGATTTTTGCAATAAGTCAGTAAACCAAATTTGTGCTAGTGTTGATGATGATGCAAGTGTTTGGCACTATCGTTTATGCCATATTAATTTTGGTTTAATGTCTTGGCTATCCAGTATGAGTTTAATTCTGAATTTCATTGTTGCCAAAGGTTCTAAGTGCCATAGTTGTGTGCAATCAAAGCAACCTCAAAAGCCTCATATGGCTGCCGAGGAGAGAAACTTGGCACCTCTAGAACTCATACATTATGATCTTTGTGAGATGAATGGTGTGTTGGGTGTTGACAAAAGGTGAAAATATATATTTCATGACTTCGATTGACAAAAGGTGAAAATATATATTTCATGACTTCGATTGATGATGCGACTATATTTTGCTATGTTTATTTGTCGCAAACTAAAGATGGAGCATTAGACTACTTTAAAATCTATAGAGCTGAAGTTGAAAATCAACTAGAGAGAAAGATCAAGCGTCTTAGGTCCGGTCGTGGTGGAGAGTATTTTCTCAAAGTATTTGATGAATTTTGTGAGGAACATGGTATTATTCATGAGAGGACGCCTCCCTATTCACCCCAATCAAATGGGGTTGCCGAGAGGAAAAACCGCATGTTGACTGACTTGGTGAATGCCATGTTAGAGACTGCCGGTTTATCTAAGGCATGGTGGTGGGGAGGCTCTATTGACTTCGTGTCATGTCCTAAATAGAGTTCCTAACAAGAATAAGGAGAAACCCCCTTATGAGGAGTGGGTTGGGAGAAAACCATCACTGTCTTATTTGCGCACTTGGGGTTGCTTGGCAAAGGTCAATATTCCTATTCCTAAGAAACACAAGCTTAGACAAAAGACAGTGGATTGTGTCTTTCTAGGATATGCTCAATGGAGCATTTCTTATAGATTTTTAGTGGTTAAATCTAAAGTAACTCATATGCATGTTAATACTATAATGGAATCTCATGATGCAACATTTTTTGAGAATATATTCCCTATGAAAGATATGCATAGCATTGCTTGATTTTCTTCTAAGATAATTCCTAAATCTAGTACAACTGATGAATATTTTGAACAATCACATGAGGAAGTCCTTGAGAAGGATAACAATGAAGTTCCTATAAGGAGCAAGAGACAAAGGGTTGCAAAATCCTTTGGTGTGATTTCATTGTATACCTTGTGGACGACACACCCAAGTCTATTGCAGAGGCATATGCATCTCCGGATGTAGATGATTGGAAAGAAGTTGTTCATAATGAGATGGACTCAATTGTTTCTAATGGAACTTGGGAGCTATCTGATAGACCATATGGTTGTAAACATGGGGGCTATAAGTGGGTATTCAAAGAGAAGCTAAGGCCTGATGGTACTATTGATAAGTACAAGGCGCGTCTTGTGGCCAAGGGCTACACTCAGAAAGAAGGCAAAGATTACTTTGACACCTATTCACCCATTGCTAGAATGACCACCATTCAGGTGTTACTTCCCCTGGCTACCTCTAATGGTCTTATCATTTATCAAATGGATGTAAAGACAGCTTTCCTTAATGGAGAGTTGGAAGATGAAATATATATGGATCAGCCTGACGGGTTTGTGGTAAAAGGTGAAGAGAGAAAGGTGTGCAAGTTTTTAAAATCTTTGTATGGTCTAAAACAGGTGATGTCGCTTGAAGCTACGTCGGTATTTCCCCAAAGAGGAAGGGATGATGTAGCACAACGGCGGTAGGAGAACCAAGCAACACAACCTAAACAACCCCTTTACACAGATAACAAATCCTCGCAACCCGACGTGTTAAAGGGGTTGTCAATCCCTTTCGGGTACGGCGCCTCAAGTAGGCAAACGGACATGAGATAAATCTGTAGTAGATTGATAGATCGAACGCCAAATAAAATAAATAAGAATAAATTGAAGAAAGTTATTTTTGTATTTTTGGTTTAATAGATCTGAAAATAAATGCAAGGAAAAAGTAGATCGCAAAGGCAAATATATGAGAAAGAGACTCGGGGGCCGTAGGTTTCACTAGTGGCTTCTCTCGAGAAAAATAGCAAATGGTGGGTGAACAAATTACCGTTGGGAAATTGATAGAACTTAAAATCCTCATGACAATATCCAGACAATGATCATTATATAGGCATCACGCCCAAGATTAGTAGATCGACTCCTACCTGCATCTACTACTATTACTCCACACATTGACCGCTATCCAGCATGCATCTAGTGTATTAAGTTCATGGAGAAACGGAGTAATGCAATAAGAACGATGACATGATGTAGATAAGATCTATCTATGTAGAGATAGACCCCATCGTTTTATCATTAGTAGCAATGATACATACGTGTCGGTTCCCTTTCTGTCACTGGGATCAAGCACCGTAAGATCGAACCCACTACAAAGCACCTCTTCCCATTGCAAGATAAATAGATCAATTTGACAAAACAAAACCCAAATATCGGAGAAGAAATACGAGTCTATAAGAGATCATGCATAAAAGAGATCAAAGAAACTCAAATACTTTCATGGATATAAAAAGATAGATCTGATCATAAACTCAAAGTTCATCCACACCGCAAAAGAGTTACATCATATGGTCTCCAAGAGACCATTGTATTGAGAATTCAGAGAGAGTGAGATGAAGCCATCTAGCTACTAACTAATGACCTGAAAGTCTACAAAGAACTACTCACGCATCATCGGAGAGGCACCAATGGAGGTGGTGAACCCCATCCGAGATGGTGTCTAGATTGGATCTGGTGGTTCTGGACTCTGCGGCGGCTGGATGAATATTTCGTCGACTCCCCTAGGGTTTTGGGAATATTGGGGTATTTATAAAGCAAAGAGGCGGTCCGGGGGGCACCCGAGGTGGGCACAACCCACCAGGGCACGCCTGGGCCTCCTGGCGCGCCCTGGTGGGTTGTGTCCTCCTCGAGGCACCCCCAGGCGCAGCCAGGGCCCATTATGTTCCTTCTGGTCCAAAAAAATCTCCGTAAAGTTTCGTTGCGTTTGGACTCCGTCTAATATTGATTTCCTGCGATGTAAAAAACATGCAGAAAACAACAACTGACACTTGGCACTATGTCAATAGGTTAGTACCAAAAATGATATAAGATGACTATAAAATGATTATAAAACATCCAAGATTGATAATATAACAGCATGGAACAATATAAAATGATAGATACGTTGGAGACGTATCAGCATCCCCAAGCTTAACTCCTACTTGTCATCGAGTAGGGAAGTGATAAAAATAGAATTTTTGATGTGGAATGCTGCCTAACATGTCATATCATATTCTTTTCTTTATAGCATGGACATTTGGACTTTTATATTGTTCAAAGCAATAGTCTAGTTTTGACATGATAATTTAAATACTCAAGCATATCAACAAGCAACCATGTCTTTCAAAATATCAACACTAAAATAAGTTATCCCCTAGCCCATCATGCTCAACCATTGATCCATTCATGAAACACACTCGCATATTAGTTACACCCAATAGTTAAGTACGATCATATTGCCTCCTAGTTGGTGCTTTTGTAAGAGAAGATGGAGACTCAAATTCAAAAATAAAAATTGCATAAAGTAAAAGAAAGGCCCTTCACAGAGGGAATTAGGGATTTGTAGAGGTGCCAGAGCTCAAAGCGAAAAACTTAGAGATAAAAACATTTTGGGAGGTGTATCCATCCCACCAACGAAAACGACTTATAGTTACCAACACTTTCCATGCTAGATATATCATAGGCGATTCCCAAACAGAAAATTAGTTTATTCCCTTTTCAACCATACTTTCACTTTCCATGGCTAGCCGTATCCACGGTTTCCCTCCATACCAACACTTTCCAAGGAATTTATTGTTTGACAACATAAAGTAAATTTATTTTTCATTTCGGGACTGGGCATCCCTAATACCTTTGCCTTACTCTCGTGCAATGACAAGTGAATAAACACTCATCTTGAGAATAACACATCTAGCATGGAAAATATTAGCCACCCCTCACCGCTCCGCGAGCGAGACAAACACACAAAAGAGAAGTTTATTTTGAAAATTAGAGATGGCACATACAAATTTGCTTAGAACGACAAAAGAGTACCACATATAGGTAGATATAGTGGACTCATGTGGCAAAACTGGTTTAAATGATTTTGGATGCACAAGTAGAGATCATACTTAGTGCAAAATGAAGGCTAGCAAAAGATTGAGAAGCGACCAACCAAGAAACGGATAATCTCATAAGCAAGCATTATGCATAAATAACACCGAATAATGCACCACAAGTAGCATATAATTTCATTGCATGACTATTGACTTTCGTACTTGCATAGGGAATCACAAACCTTAACACCAATATTCTTACAAAAGCATAATTACTCATCAACATACCTCACATATCACATTGATACGTCTCCAACGTATCAATAATTTTTGCTTGTTCCATGCTGTTATATTATCAATCTTGGATGTTGTATAATCATTTTAAAGTCATTTTATATCATGTTTTGGTACTAACCTATTAACATAGTGCCAAGTGCCAATTGTTGTTTTCTGCATGTTTTTTACATCGTAGGAAATCAATATTAGACGGAGTCCAAACGCAACGAAACTTTACGGAGATTTTTTTGGACCAGAAGGAACGTAATGGGCCCTGGCTGCGCCTGGGGGTGCCCCGAGGGAGGCACAACCCACCAGGGCACGCCAGGAGGCCCAGGCGCACCCTGGTGGGTTGTGCCCACCTCGGGTGCCCCTCAGACCACCTCTTTGCTCTATAAATACCCCAATATTTCCAGAACCCGAAAGGCATCGACGAAATATTCATCCAACCGCCGCAGAGTCCAGAACCACCAGCTCCAATCTAGACACCATCTCGGATGGGGTTCACCACCTCCATTGGTGCCTCTCCGATGATGCGTGAGTAGTTCTTTGTAGACCTACGGGGCCGTAGTTAGTAGCTAGATGGCTTCATCTCTCTCTTTCTCTGAATTCTCAATACAATGGTCTCTTGGAGATCCATATGATGTAACTCTTTTGTGGTGTGTTTGTTGGGATCGATGAACTTTGAGTTTATGATCAGATCTATCTTTTTATATCCATGAAAGTATTTGAGTCTCTTTGATATCTTTTATGCATGATCTCTTATAGCCTCGTATTTCTTCTCAGATATTTGGATTTTGTTTGGCCAACTTGATCTATTTATCTTGCAATGGGAAAAGGTGCTTTGTAGTGGGTTCGAACTTACGGTGCTTGATCCCAGTGACAGAAAGGGAACCGACACGTATGTATCGTTGCTACTAAGGATAAAACAATGGGGTCTATCTCTACATAGATAGATCTTGTCTACATCATGTCATCGTTTATTGCATTACTCCGTTTTTCCGTGAACTTAATACACTAGATGCATGCTGGATAGCAGTCGATGTGTGGAGTAATAGAAGTAGATGCAGGCAGGAGTCGGTCTACTAATGTTGGACGTGATGCCTATATAATGATCATTGCCTAGATATCATCATGAGTATTTGAGGTTCTATCAATTGCCCAATAGTAATTTGTTCACCCACCATTTGCTATTTTTCTCGAGAGAAGCCACTAGTGAAACCTACAGCCCCGTGTCTCTTTCTCATTATATTTGCCTTTGTGATCTACTTTTTCCTTGCATTTATTTTCAGATCTATTAAACCAAAAGTACAAAAATACCTTGCTGCAATTTATTCTTATTTATTTTATTTGGCGTTCGATCTATCAACTTACTACAAATTTATCTCACGTCCGTTTGCCTACTTGAGGCGCCGTATCCCGGAAGGGATTGACAACCCCTTTAACACGCCGGGTTGCGAGGATTTGTTATTGAAGGAAATATGCCCTAGAGGCAATAATAAAGTTGTTATTTATATTTCCTTATATCATGATAAATGTTTATTATTCATGCTAGAATTGTATTAACCGGAAACTTAGTACATGTGTGGATACATAGACAAACAGAGTGTCCCTAGTATGCCTCTACTAGACTAGCTCGTTAATCAAATATGGTTAAGGTTCCTAACCATAGACATGTGTTTTCATTTGATAAACGGGATCACATCATTAGAGAATGATGTGATGGACAGGACCCATCCATTAGCTTAGCATTATGATCATTTAGTTTTATTGCTATTGCTTTCTTCATGACTTATACATGTTCCTCTGACTATGAGATTATGCAACTCCCGAATACCAGAGGAACACCTCATGTGCTATCAAACGTCACAATGTAACTGGGTTATAAATGTGCTCTACAGGTGTCTCCGATGGTGTTTGTTGAGTTGGCATAGATCGAGATTAGGATTTGTCACTCTGTGTATCGGGGAGGTATCTCTAGGCCCTCTCGGTAATGCACATCACTATGAGCCTTGCAAGCAATGTGACTAATGAGTTAGTTACGGGATGATGCACTATGGAACGAGTAAAGAGACTTGCCGGTGACGAGATTAAACTAGGTATGATGATACCGACGACCGAATCTCGGGCAAGTAACATACAAATGACAAAGGGAACAACATATGTTGTTGTGCGGTTTGACCGATAAAGATCTTCATAGAATATGTAGGAACCAATATGAGCATCCAGGTTCTGCTATTGATTATTGACAAGAGATGTGTCTCGGTCATGTCTACATAGTTCTCGAACCCGTAGGGTCCGCACGCTTAATGTTCGATGACGATTTGTATTATGAGTTATGTGATTTGATGACCGAAGTTTGTTCAGAGTCCCGGATGAGATCACGGACATGACGAGGAGTCTCGAAATGGTCGAGAGGTAAAGATTCATATATTGGAAGGTTACATTTAGACAACGGAATGGTTCGGGTCCTCTCGGGTAAGTTTCGGAGTACCGGGGGTTACCGGAACCTCCCTGCCCCGAGGAGTTAACGGGCCTTCATGGGCCCTAGTGTAGAGAGGAGGCGGCGGCTAGGTGGAGGCGCGCGCCCCCCCGAAGCCCAAACTGAATTGGACTAGGGTTGGGGCGCGGCCCCCCTTTCCTTCTTCTCCTCCACCTCTTTCCCCTTCCCCCTTCTCCAGAAAGGAAAGGAGGGGGCCGAATCCTACTTGGACCAGGAGTCCAAGTAGGACTCCCCCTTGGCGCGCCCCCTTGGGCTGGCTACCTCTCCTCCCCCTTTATATACATGGGAGGGGGGCACCCCAAAGGCACACCAAGTCTTCTCTTAGCCGTGTGCGATGCCCCTCCACAGTTACACACCTCGGTCATATCGTCGTAGTGCTTAGGCGAAGCCCTGCGCCGGTAACATCATCATCACCATCGCCACGCCGTCGTGCAGACGGAACTCTCCCTCGTCCTCAATTGGATCAAGAGCTCGAGGGACGTCATCGAGCTAAACGTGTGCTGAACACGGAGGTGCCATACGTTCGGTGCTTGGATCGGTTGGATCACGAAGATGTTCAACTACATCAACCGCGTTACTAAACGCTTTCGCTTTCGGTCTACGAGGGTACGTGGACACACTCTCCCCGCTCATTGCTATGCATCTCCTAGATAGATCTTGCGTGATCGTAGGTAAATTTTTTGAAATACTGTGTTCCCCAACAGTGGTATCAGAGCCAGGTCTATGCGTAGATGTTAAATGCACGAGTAGAACACAAAGAGTTGTGGGCGATAATAGTCATACTACTTACCAGCAACGTCTTACTTTGATTCGGCGGTATTGTTGGATGAAGCGGCCCGGACCGACATTACATGACCGCGTTCATGAGACTGGTTCTACTGACGTGCTTCGCACACAGGTGGCTGGCGGGTGTATATTTCTCCAACTTTAGTTGAATCGAGTTTGACTACGCCCGGTCCTTGTTGAAGGTTAAAACAACACACTTGACGAAAAATCGTTGTGGTTTTGATGCATAGGTAAGAACGGTTCTTGCTAGAAGCCCGTAGCAGCCACGTAAAACTTGCAACAACAAAGTAGAGGACGTCTAACTTATTTTTGCATGGCATGTTGTGATGTGATATGGTCAAAACGTGATGATATATAAATTGTTGTATGATATGATCATGTTTTGTAACAGTTATCGGCAACCGGCGGGAGCCATATGGTTGTCGCTTTATTGTATGAAATGCAATCGCCATGTAATTGCTTTACTTTATCACTAAGCGGTAGCGATAGTCGTAGAAGCAATAGTTGGCGAGACGACAACGACGCTACGATGGAGATCAAGTTGTCAAGCCGGTGACGATGGTGATCATGACTGTGCTTTGGAGATGGAGATCAAAGGATGATGATGGCCATATCATATTACTTATTTTGATTGCATGTGATGTTTATCCTTTATGCATCTTATTTTGCTTAGTACGGCGGTAGCATTATAAGATGATCTCTCACTAAATTTCAAGGTATAAGTGTTCTCCCTGAGTATGCACCATTGCTACAGTTCGTCGTGCCGAGACACCACGTGATGATCGGGCGTGATAAGCTCTACGTTCACATACAACGGGTGCAAGCCAGTTTTGCACACGCAGAATACTCGGGTTAAACTTGACGAGCCTAGCATATGCAGATATGGCCTCGGAACACTGAGACCGAAAGGTCGAACATGAATCATATAGTAGATATGATTAACATAGTGATGTTCACCATTGAAAACTACTCCATCTCACGTGATGATCGGACATGGTTTAGTTGATATGGATCATGTGATCATTTAGATGACTATAGGGATGTCTATCTAAGTGGGAGTTCTTTAGTAATATGATTAATTGACCTTTAATTTATCATGAACTTAGTATTTGATAGTATTTTGCATGTCTATGTTGTTGTGGATCAATGGCCCATGCTACCGTTCCTTTGAATTTTAATGCGTTCCTAGAGAAAGCTAAGTTGAAAGATGATGGTAGCAACTACACGGACTGGGTCCGTAACTTGAGGATTATCCTCATTGCTGCACAGAAGAATTACGTCCTGGAAGCACCGCTAGGTGCAAGACCCGCTGCAAGAGCAACTCCAGACGTTATGAACGTCTGGCAGAGCAAAGCTGACGACTACTCAATAGTTCAGTGTGCCATGCTTTATGGCTTAGAATCGGGACTTCAACGACATTTTGAACGTCATGGAGCATATGAGATATTCCAGGAGTTGAAGTTAATATTTCAAGCAAATGCCTGAATTGAGATATATGAAGTCTCCAATAAGTTCTATAGCTGCAAGATGGAGGAGAATAATTTTGTCAGTGAACACATACTCAGAATGTCTGGGTACCACAACCACTTGACTCAACTGGGAGTTAATCTTACTGATGATAGTGTCATTGACAGAGTTCTTCAATCACTGCCACCAAGCTACAAAAGCTTCGTGATGAACTATAATATGCAAGAGATGGATAAGACAATTCCCGAGCTCTTCGCGATGCTAAAGGCTGCGGAGGTAGAAATCAAGAAGGAGCATCAAGTGTTGATGGTTAACAAGACCACTAGTTTCAAGAAGAAGGGCAAAGGGAAGAAGGGAAACTTCAAGAAGAACGGCAAGCAAGTTGCTGCTCAAGAAGCCCAAGTCTGGACCTAAGCCTGAGACTGAGTGCTTCTACTGCAAAAGGACAGGTCACTAGAAGCGGAACTGCCCCAAGTATTTGGCGGATAAGAAGGATGGCAAAGTGAAAGGTATAGATATACATTTTATTGATGTGTACCTTACTAATGCTCGTAGTAGCGCCTGGGTATTTGATACTGGTTCTGTTGCTCATATTTTCAACTCGAAACAGGGGCTACGAATTAAGCGAAGATTGGCTAAGGATGAGGTGACGATGCGCGTGGGAAATGGTTCCAAAGTCGATGTGATCGCGGTCGGCACGCTACCTCTACATCTACCTTCGGGATTAGTTTTAGACCTGAATAATTGTTATTTGGTGCCAGCATTTAGCATGAACATTATATCTGGATCTTGTTTGATGCGAGCCGGTTATTCATTTAAATCAGAGAATAATGGTTGTTCTATTTATATGAGTAATATCTTTTATGGTCATGCACCCTTGATGAGTGGTCTATTTTTGTTCAAATCTCAATAGTACTGATACACATATTCATAATATTGAAGCCAAAAGATGCAAGGTTAATAATGATAGTGCAACTTATTTGTGGCACTACCGTTTAGGTCATATTGGTGTAAAGCACATGAAGAAACTCCATGCTGATGGGCTTTTGGAATCACTTGATTATGAATCACTTGATGCTTGCGAACCATGCCTCATGGGCAAGATGACTAAGACTCCGTTCTCCGGAACAATGAAGCGAGCAAATGACTTGTTGGAAATAATACATACTGATGTATGCGGTCCGATGAGTGTTGAGGCTCGCGACGGGTATCATTATTTCCTGACCTTCACAGATGGTTTGAGCAGATATGGGTATATCTTCTTGATGAAACATAAGTCTGAAACATTTGAAAAGTTCAAAGAATTTCAGAGTGAAGTGGAAAATCATCGTAACAAGAAAAAAAGTTTCTACGATCTGATCGTGGAGGTGAATATTTGAGTTATGAGTTTGGTCTTCATTTGAAACAATGCGGACTAGTTTCGCAACTCATGCCACCTGGAACACCACAGCGTAATGGTGTGTCCGAACGTCATAACTGCACTTTATTAGACATGGTGCGATCTATGATGTCTCTTACTGATTTACCGCTATCATTTTGGGGTTATGCTTTAGAGACGGCTGTATTCACGTTAAATAGGGGACCATCTAAATCCGTTGAGACGACACCATATGAACTGTGGTTTGGCAAGAAACCCAAGTTGTCGTTTCTTAAAGTTTGGGGCTGCGATGCTTATGTGAAAAAGCTTCAACCTCATAAGCTCGAACCCTAATCGGAGAAATGTGTCTTCATAGGAGAACCCAAGGAGACAGTTGGGTACACCTTCTATCACAGTTCCGAAGGCAATATATTCGTTGCTAAAAATGGATCCTTTCTAGAGAAGGAGTTTCTCTCGAAAGAAGTGAGTGGGAGGAAAGTAGAACTTGATGAGGTAATTATACCTTCTCCCGAATTGGAAATTAGTTCATCACAGAAATCAGTTCCAGTGATTCCTACACCAATTAGTGAGGAAGCTAATGATGATGATCTTGAAACTTCTGATCAAGTTACTACCGAACCTCGTAGGTCAACCAGAGTAAGATCCGCACCAGAGTGGTACGGTAATCCTGTTCTGGAGGTCATGTTACTTGACCATGACGAACCTACGAACTATGAGGAAGTGATGGTGAGCCCAAATTCCGTGAAATGGCTTGAGGCCATGAAATCTGAGATGGGATCCATGTATGAGAACAAAGTGTGGACTTTGGTTGACTTTCCCGATGATCGGCAAGCCATAGAGAATAAATGGATCTTCAAGAAGAAGACTGACGCTGATGGTAATGTTACTGTCTACAAAGCTTGACTTGTTGCGAAAGGTTTTCGACAAGTTCAAGGAGTTGACTACGATGAGACCTTCTCACCCGTAGCGATGCTTATGTCTGTCTGAATCATGTTAGCAATTGCCGCATTTTATGATTATGAAATTTGGCAAATGGATGTCAAAACTGCATTCCTTAATGGACATCTTAAAGAAGAGTTGTATATGATGCAACCATAAGGTTTTATCGATCCAAAAGGTGCTAACAAAGTGTGCAAGCTCCAGCGATCCATTTATGGACTGGTGCAAGCCTCTCGGAGTTGGAATATACGTTTTGATAGTGTGATCAAAGCATATGGTTTTATACATACTTTTGGAGAAGCCTGTATTTACAAGAAAGTGAGTGGGAGCTCTGTAGCATTTCTGATATTATATGTGGATGACATATTATTGATCGGAAATGATACTGAATTTCTGAATAGCATAGAAGGATACTTGAATAAGAATTTTTCAATGAAAGACCTCAGTGAAGCTGCTTATATATTGGGCATTAAGATCTATAGAGATAGATCAAGACGCTTAATTGGGCTTTCGCAAAGCACATACCTTGATAAAGTTTTGAAGAAGTTCAAAATGGATCAGTTAAAGAAAGGGTTCTTGCCTGGGTTACAAGGTGTGAAGTTGAGTCAGACTCAATGCCCGACCACTACAGAAGATAGAGAGAAAATTAAAGTCATTCCCTATGCCTCAGCTATAGGTTCTATCATGTATGCAATGTTGTGTACCAGACCTGATGTGTGCCTTGCTATTAGTTTAGCAGGGAGGTACCAAAGTAATCCAGGAGTGGATCACTGGACAGCGGTCAAGAACATCCTGAAATACATGAAAAGGACTAAGGATATGTTTCTCATTTATGGAGGTGACAAAGAGCTCGTCATAAATAGTTACATCGATGCAAGCTTTGACACTGATCCGGATGACTCTAAGTCACAAACTGGATATGTATTTATACTGAATGATGGAGCTGTCAGTTGGTGCAGTTCCAAGCAGAGCATCGTGGCGGGATCTACGTGTGAAGCGGAGTACATAGCTGCTTCGGAAGCAGCAAATGAAGGAGTCTGGATGAAGGAGTTCATATCCGATCTAGGTGTCATACCTAGTTCATCGGGTCTAATGAAAATCTTTTGTGACAATACTGGTGCAATTTCCTTGGCAAAGAAATCCATATTTCACAAGAGAACCAAGCACATCAAGAGACGCTTCAATTCCATCCACGATCAAGTCAAGGAGGGAGACATAGAGATTTGCAAGATACACACGGATCTGAATGTTGCAGACCCATTGACTAAGCCTCTCTCACGAGCAAAACAAGATCAGCACCAAGACTCCATGGGTGTTAGAATCATTACTATGTAATCTAGATTATTGACTCTAGTGCAAGTGGGAGACTGAAGGAAATATGCCCTAGAGGCAATAATAAAGTTGAATTAGTAGGCAATAATAAATTTGTTATTTATATTTCCTTATATCATGATAAATGTTTATTATTCATGCTAGAATTGTATTACCCGGAAACTTAGTACATGTGTGGATACATAGACAAACAGAGTGTCCCTAGTATGCCTCTACTAGACTAGCTCGTTAATCAAAGATGGTTAAGTTTCCTAACCATAGACATGTGTTGTCATTTGATAAACGGGATCACATCATTAGAGAATGATGTGATGGACAAGACCCATCCATTAGCTTAGCATATGATCGTAGAGTTTTATTGCTATTTCTTTCTTCATGACTTATACATATTCCTCTGACTATGATATTATCTAACTCCCGACTACCGGAGTAACACCTTGTGTGCTATCAAATGTCACAACGTAACTGGGTGATTATAAAGATGCTCTACAGGTGTCTCCGATGGTGTTTGTTCAGTTGGCATAGATCGCGATTAGGATTTGTCACTCTGTGTATCGAAGAGGTATCTCTGGGCCCTCTCGGTAATGCACATCACTATGAGCCTTGCAAGCAATGTGACTAATGAGTTAGTTACGGGATGATGCATAATGGAACGAGTAAAGAGACTTGCCGGTAATGAGATAGAACTAGGTATGATGATGCCGACGATCGAATCTCGGGCAAGTAACATACCGATGACAAAGGGAACAACGTATGTTGTTGTGCGGTTTGACCGATAAAGATCTTCGTAGAATATGTAGGAATCAATATGAGCATCGAGGTTCCTCTATTGGTTGTTGACCGGAGATGTGTCTCGGTCATGTCTACATAGTTCTCGAACCCGTAGGGTCCACACGCTTAACGTTCGATGACGATTTGTATTATAAGTTATGTGATTTGATGACCGAAGTTTGTTCAGAGTCCCGTATGAGATCACAGACATGACGAGGAGTCTCTAAATGGTTGAGAGATAAAGATTCATATATTGGAAGGTTACATTCGGACACCGGAATGGTTCGGGTCGTCTCAGAGAAGTTTCGGAGTACCGGGGGGTTACCGGACCCCCCCGGGGAGTTAATGGGCCTTCATGGGCCCTAGTGGAGAGAGGAGGCGGCGGCCAGGTCGAGGCGCGCCCCCAAGCCCAAACTGAATTGGACTAGGGTTGGGGGGGCCGTTTCCTTCTTCTCCTCCACCTCTTTCCCCTTCCCCCCTTCTCCGGAAAGGAAAGGAGGGAGCCGAATCCTACTTGGACCAGGAGTCCAAGTAGGACCCCCCCCCCTTGGCGCCCCCCTTGGGCCGGCCACCTCTCCTCCCCCTTTATATACGTGGGAGGGGGTTCCCCAAAGGCACACCAAGACTTCTCTTAGCCGTGTGCGGTGCCCCCTCCACAGTTACACACCTCGGTCACACCGTTGTAGTGCTTAGGCGAATGATACGTCTCCGTCGTATCTACTTTTCCAAACACTTTTGCCCTTGTTTTGGACTCTAACTTGCATGATTTAAATAGAACTAACCCGGACTGACGCTGTTTTCAGCAGACTTTCCATGGTGTTATTTATGTGCAGAAACAAAAGTTCTTAGAATGACCTGAAACTCCACGGAACATATTTTTCGAAAATATTAAAAATACTGGAAGAAGAATCCACGTCAGGGGGGCCTCCACCTGTCCACGAGGGTGGGGGGCGCGCTTG
The DNA here is from genome assembly GCF_018294505.1 of Triticum aestivum. Lineage (NCBI taxonomy): Eukaryota > Viridiplantae > Streptophyta > Magnoliopsida > Poales > Poaceae > Triticum > Triticum aestivum. Next base: position 67,682,053 of record NC_057808.1, on the reverse strand, counting down.
CCCCCTGGGCGCGCCCCCTGCCACGTGGGCCCCCTATTGCTCCACCGACCTCAACTCCAACTCCATATATTCATGTTCAGGGAGAAAAAAATCAGAGAGAAGGATTCATCGCGTTTTACGATACGGAGCCGCCGCCAAGCCCTAAAACCTCTCGGGAGGGCTGATCTGGAGTCCGTTCGGGGCTCCGGAGAGGGGAATCCGTCGCCATCGTCATCATCAACCATCCTCCATCACCAATTTCATGATGCTCACCGCCATGCGTGAGTAATTCCATTGTAGGCTTGCTGGACGGTGATGGGTTGGATGAGATCTATCATGTAATCGAGTTAGTTTTGTTAGGGTTTGATCCCTAGTATCCACTATGTTCTGAGATTGATGTTGCTATGACTTTGCTATGCTTAATGCTTGTCACTAGGGCCCGAGTGCCATGATTTCAGATCTGAACCTATTATGTTTTCATGAATATATGTGAGTTCTTGATCCTATCTTGCAAGTCTATAGTCACCTACTATGTGTTATGATCCGGCAACCCCGAAGTGACAATAATCGGGACCACTCCCGGTGATGACCGTAGTTTGAGGAGTTCATGTATTCACTATGTGTTAATGCTTTGGTCCGGTACTCTATTAAAAGGAGGCCTTAATATCCCTTAGTTTCCATTAGGACCCCGCTGCCACGGGAGGGTAGGACAAAAGATGTCATGCAAGTTCTTTTCCATAAGCACGTATGACTATATTCGGAATACATGCCTACATTACATTGATGAATTGGAGCTAGTTCTGTGTCACCCTATGTTATGACTGTTACATGATGAACCGCATCCGGCATAATTCTCCATCACCGATCCAATGCCTACGAGCTTTTCACATATTGTTCTTCCGCTTATTTACTTTTCCGTTGCTACTGTTACAATCACTACAAAACCCAAAAATATTACTTTTGCTACTGTTTTACCGTTACTATCCATACTACTTTGCTACTAAATACTTTGCTGCAGATACTAAGTTATCCAGGTGTGGTTGAATTGACAACTCAACTGCTAATACTTGAGAATATTCTTTGGCTCCCCTTGTGTCGAATCAATAAATTTGGGTTGAATACTCTACCCTCGAAAACTGTTGCGATCCCCTATACTTGTGGGTTATCAAGACTATTTTCTGGCGCCGTTGCCGGGGAGCATAGCTCTATTCTTTGAGTCACTTGGGATTTATATCTGCTGGTCACTATGAAGAACTTGAAAGACGAGAAAACAAAAATTTATCCCTCAACTACGAGGGGAGGTAAGGAACTGCCATCTAGCTCTGCACTTGATTCACCTTCTATTTTGAGCAAGTTTGCGACACCTAAACCTGCTTCTGCTATTCATTCTGATATGTCGCATGTTATTGATGATGCCACTTCTGCTATGCATGATACTTATGATGAAACTACTTCTATGCTTGATACTACTGTGCCACTTGGTGAATTTCTTGATGAACAACTTGCTAGGGCTAGAGAGAATGAAATTATTGAAACTGATAATATTGATGATAGTGATGATGAAGACTCTCCCCCTAATAAATATGAATTGCCTGTTGTGCCTGAGGGTTATGTTCTGGATGAAGAATCTGCTAGAGCTATTCTTGCTTGCAATGATAGAAGTGATCTAAAGAGGTTATTAGCTAAATGGAAGCAGCAATCTCTTAATGCTAGAATGAAACCTGACCCTGCTTTTGCTACTTCACCTATCTGTGTTACTGATAAGGATTATGAATTCTCTGTTGATCCTGATATAATTACTTTGGTTGAATCTGATCCTTTTTATGGCTATGAATCTGAAACTGTTGTGGCACATCTTACTAAATTAAATGATATAGCCACCCTGTTCACTAATGATGAGAAACTCGCTACCTTTATATCCTTAAAATATTTCCGTTCTCATTAAAGGGTGATGCTAAGATATGGTTTAATTCTCTTGATCCTGGTTGTGTGCGTAGTCCCCAGGATATGATTTATTACTTCTCTGCTAAATATTTCCATGCTCATAAGAAACAAGCTGCTTTAAGGGATATATATAATTTTGTGCAAATTGAAGAAGAGAGTCTCCCACAAGCTTGGGGGAGGCTTCTCCAATTACTTAATGCTTTGCCTGATCATCCTCTTAAGAAAAATGAAATACTTGATATCTTTTATAATGGACTAACCGATGCTTCCAGAGATTACCTGGATAGTTGTGCTGGTTCTGTTTTCAGGGAAAGAACACCGGATGAAGCTGAAATTCTATTGAATAATATGTTGACCAATGAAAATAATTGGACACTTCCTGAGCCAACTCCTGAGCCTATTCCTAAACCAACTCCGAAGAAGAGGGGTGTTCTATTTCTCAGTCCTGAAGATATGCAAGAGGCAAAGAAATCTATGAAAGAAAAGGGTATTAAAGCTGAAGATGTTAAGAATTTACCTCCTATTGAAGAAATACATGGTCTTAATTTACCGCCTGTTGAAGAAATATATGATCTTAATCCATCACCTATTGAAGAAACTCATGGTCTTGATAACCCGACACAGGTAGTAAAGGTAAATTCTCTCTATAGATTTGATAAAGCTGAAATCCCTCCTACTAAGTTGCTAGCCAATGCTTGGATGAGTTTGATAACTTTATGGTTAAGCAAGAAGACTTCAATGCTTATTTTGGTAGACAATTAAAACAAAATGCTTATATGATTGAACACTTGGGTGATTATATGTCAAGAGTTAAAGGTGAACTTAAACTCATTAGTAAACATGCTTCTATGGTTACCACTCAAGTAGAACAAGTACTTAAAGCTCAGAATGATTTGCTCAATGAATTAAATAGTAAGAATAATGATTATGTTGTTAGAGTGGCTACTAGAACTGGTAAAATGACTCAGGAACCTTTGTATCCTGAAGGCCACCCTAAGAGAATTGAACAAGATTCTCAGAGAAATAATATTGATGCACCTAGTCCTTCTAAAAAGAAGAAAAAGAAAAATGATAGGACTTTGCATACTTCTAGTGAACCTATTGCTGAAACACCTGAGAATCCTAATGATATTTCTATCTCTGATGCTGAAACACAATCTGGTAATGAACATGAACCTAGTGATAATGTTAATGATGATGTTCATGTTGATGCTCAACCTAGCAATGATAATGATGTAGAAATTGAACCTGCGGTTGATCTTGATAACCCACAATCAAAGAATCAACGTTATGATAAGAGAGACTTTGTTGCTAGGAAACACGGTAAAGAAAGGGAACCATGGGTTCAGAAAACCCATGCCTTTTCCTCCCAAACCATCCAAGAAAAAGGATGATGAGGATTTTGAGCGCTTTGCTGAAATGATTAGACCTATCTTTTTGCGTATGCGATTAACTGATATGCTCAAAATGAATCCTTATGCTAAGTATATGAAAGAAATTGTTACTAATAAAAGAAAGATACCGGAAGCTGAAATTTCCACCATGCTTGCTAATTATACTTTTAAGGGTGGAATACCAAGAAACTAGGAGATCCAGGAGTACCAACTATACCATGCTCCATTAAAAGAAACTATGTTAAAACTGCTTTATGTGATCTTGGAGCCGGTGTTAGTGTTATGCCTCTCTCTTTATATCGTAGACTTGATTTGAATAAGTTGACACCTACTGAAATATCTTTGCAAATGGCTGATAAATCAACTGCTATACCTGTCGGTATTTGTGAGGATGTGCCTGTTGTGGTTGCAAACGTTACTATTTTAACGGACTTTGTTATTCTTGATATTCCCGAGGACGATAGTATGTCTATTATTCTTGGAAGACCCTTTTTGAATACTGCAGGGGCTGTTATTGATTGCAACAAAGGCAATGTCACTTTTCATGTTAATGGTAATGAGCATACGGTACACTTTCCGAGGAAACAACCTCAAGTCCATAGTATCAATTCTATTGGAAAAATTCCATCGATTATTTTTGGAGGTTTTGAACTTCCTTTACCTACTGTCAAAAAGAAATATGATATTCTTATTATTGGGGATGTGCATATCCCCGTTGAGGTAACATAGTGTTATTCGAAATTTCTCCGGTTCCATGTTAGTCGGAATGAGTTTGTTAACAAGACCTGATCAACCTTGTTAGTGGATTCCTTTTGATGAGCATGAGATGGATGAAACTAGAAGGCACAACCTTCTGTACCCTCTTTCTACTTTCTGTTATTTAGTTGAAATAAAGTAAAAATAGTATTTTTCTGTCTGTTTTCTGATTTATCCGTGCAATAAAAAAATACCCCGAAAATAAAAGTTCTCCAAATGCCCTGCCAATTTAATATGATTTTTTCTATAATATTTGAGAATATCTGGCACTGAGAACACAGCAGGGGGAGCAAGCACCTGGCCACGAGGGTCCAGGGCGCGCCCACCCCTACAGGGCGCGCCCCCTGCCTCGTGGGCCCATGGTGGCTCCCCTCCACTTATTCCTGCACCCACACACTTCTTCTTCCTCCCAAAAAAATCACCATCCAGCTCAAGCACGAGTTCTAGCTCATTTTGCTGCGATTTTTCAATCTCCTTGCTAAAAGCACCTCTCACAAAACTGCTTTAGGGGATTGTTCCTTGGTATGTGACTCCTCCATTGGTCCAATTAGTTTTTGTTCTAGTGCTTTATTCATTGCAAATTTGTGCTTCCTAGGTGACCATGTTCTTGAGCTTGCATGTCAAATTTATATGGTTCCAAGTAGTTCTAATGCATGATATAGGCTCTAGGCACTTGTAGGAGTAGTTGCTATCAATTTTGTTGAGCTTGGTTCACTTTTATTTGAAGTTACTAAAAATTTCAGAATTTTTCAGAAAATAATGAAGAGATTTTTGAGGGGCTCATCGAGCCGAAGCTCGAAGGAAAAGCAAAGTGAGGAAGCAGAGAGGCCCAAATATAATCTGCCTCGCACCACGGAGGTTCGGCCATGTGAATGGCCTTCCAATGATTTCTTGAGAGCAGCCGGGATTTATGATGATTTTTATGAATTGGCTGAGAATGCAGGCCTCACCGACTTCCTCCGCGACCAACGCGAACAGTATCTCTTACTCACCAATACTTTTGTGCAAAACTTCTACTATTATCCTAAGGAATCACCTCCTTCAGTAGAGTTTCATTTATATGATGTGGTTAACAAGATGTCACTCGATGAATTTTGCAAGGTTTGCAGAATACCTTTTGAGGGTAGTTTAGAGGAACCACATCGTAAAGATGTGGACGGGTTTATTGATACTATTACTGTAGGGGAAACTAGGAAGGTTTCCGATGCAAGAATCACTAGCATACATTTTCCTGTTTTACGCTACTTTGCCATATTTGCTAGTCGTTGCTTAATTGGTCGCGGAAACTGTGGAAACCTTAGTGTTCCTGATATTATTATTTTGTTCCATGGTTTATTCTGTGATAATACTGTTAGTATGGGCGGTATTATTGCCAAACGGTTAAGTCTGAACCGTACAAAGGGCCCCATCTTTGGAGGTGTCTATGCTTCGCGCCTTGCTGCATATTATAACATACCTATTAGGCATTATGAAAAAGAAGAAAAATTGCTGCCCACTGTTTATTTAGATTATAAGAGTATGGTAGCGCATGACTTTATTGTTAAGAATAGGGAAGGGGTGCTTAAATACAAATTGTTCTTTGATAAACATCACCCTGAGACTATTACCTTGCCTGCTCCTTCCTTGTTTGATTTATCTGCAGGTCCGTATCTCGTTCCGCTGGCGGCCATTCACGCCTACCGAAACCCTACATCAGCCACGGAGCCGGAACCACAATTTGAACCTCCACGACAGTCTAATTACCAGTGGGATCCGGAGATGATTGCCAACCAGTGGCAATCAGAGTCTTCTTCATCTCAGTACGACCCCGGCTACAACTATGGATATCCGCCAGGCAATCCGTGGCAATAAACCAACTTAGGCCAAAAGCCTAAGCTTGGGGGAGTACGTATTTCCCACCGACATTACATTCTTGTTCACACACACACTCATTGCTAGATGTCGGTGCTCATACTCTTTCATTGTACTATCCATGCTAGTTTATTTTCCTTTTTTCTTGCTTTCTTCTTGTGTGTTTGATTAAACCTTAAGAAAAACCAAAAAAATAGTAGTAGCTTTAGCTAGTTTACTTTTCTTGCTGTAGTAGTAATAACTAAAAGAAAACCCAAAAAGATTTCCTGTTCTTCTTTTGCTTGTTGGGAGCTTTCCCGTGTAAATAGTTTTATTTCTTTTCTTTTCTTTGGGGGTCGATAGGAGAAGACCATGATGAAATTGTTGAAGTGGCTCTTATATGCATTATTGTTGATTTAACCAAGAGCCCATATTGCCTTGTCTTCTCCTGTTTATTGAATGCTCGCAGATTCCAGCTTAGTCCAATGCACGTGCACTCTTATTATTATTCACATCGTTCGGTCGTGCAAGTGAAAGGCAATTATGATGATATATGATGGATTGATTGAGATGAGAAAAGCTGGTATGAACTCGGCCTCTCTTGATTTTGTAAATATGATTAGTTCATTGTTCCTGATTCAGCCTATTATGAATAAACATGTTTGCAATGACAATTAGAGATTATAGTTGCTTATGCCATGCTTGATTAGCTATGAGTTATAATGGTTTACCTTGCGTGCCAACATGCTATTAAAATGGTTGTGATGTGGTATAGTGGGGTGGTATCCTCCTTTGAATGATTTAAGTGACTTGACTTGGCACATGTTCACACATGTAGTTGAAACAAATCAACATAGCCTTCACGATATTTATGTTCATGGTGGATTATATCCTACTCATGCTTGTACTCAATGTTTATTAATTTTAATGCATGTTCATGACTGTTGTCGCTCTCTAGTTGGTCGCTTCCCAGTCTTTTGCTAGCCTTCACTTGTACTAAGCGGGAATACTGCTTGTGCATCCAATCCCTTAAACCCCAAAGTTATTCCATATGAGTCCACTATACCTTCCTATATGCGGTATCTACCTGCCGTTCCAAGTAAATTTGTATGTGCCAAACTCTAAACCTTCAAATGAAATTCTGTTTTGTATGCTCGAATAGCTCATGTATCAACTAGGGTTGTCCGTATCTTCCATGTTAGGCGGGTTATTCTCAAGAGGAGTGGACTCCGCTCCTCACTCACGAGAAAATGGCTGGTCACCGGGATGCCCAGTCCCATGCTTTATGCAAATCAAATAAAAATAATTGCAAACAAAACTCCCCCTGGGACTGTTGTTAGTTGGAGGCACTCGTTGTTTCGAGCAAGCCATGGATTGATGCTTGTTGGTGGAGGGGGAGTATAAACTTTACCATTCTGTTTGGGAACCGCCTATAATGTGTGTAGCATGGAAGATATCGCCATCTCTTGGTTGTTATGTTGACAATGAAAGTATGCCGCTCAAAATATTATTTATCTTTGCTTTAAAATCGAGCTCTGGCACCTCTACAAATCCCTGCTTCCCTCTGCGAAGGGCCTATCTATTTACTTTTATGTTGAGTCATCACCCTCTTATTAAAAAGCACCAGCTGGAGAGCACCGCTGTCATTTGCATCCATTACTATTAATTTATATTGGGTATGACTATGACTGGATCTCTTTTACCATGAATTACAATGTCTAGTCAGTCCTTGATCTTTAAAGGTGCTCTGCATTTATGTTTTGCGGTCTCAGAAAGGGCTAGCGAGATACCATCTTGTTATATCATATCATGATTGTTTTGAGAAAGTGTTGTCATCCGAGATTTATTATTATTGCTCGCTAGTTGATTATGCCATTGACATGAGTAAACATGAGACCTAAGAGTTATTGTGAATGTGGTTAGTCATAATCTTTGCTGAAAACTTGAATGCTGGCTTTACATATTTACAACAACAAGAGCAAACAGAGTTTGTAAAAGTTTTTCTTTATCACTTTCAGTTTATCAACTGAATTGCTTGAGGACAAGCAAAGGTTTAAGCTTGGGGGAGTTGATACGTCTCCGTCGTATCTACTTTTCCAAACACTTTTGCCCTTGTTTTGGACTCTAACTTGCATGATTTGAATGGAACTAACCCGGACTGACGCTGTTTTCAGCAGAATTGCCATGGTGTTATTTATGTGCAGAAACAAAAGTTCTCGGAATGACCTGAAACTCCACGGAACTTATTTTTGGAAAATATTAAAAATACTGGAAGAAGAATCCACGTCAGGGGGGCCTCCACCTGTCCACGAGGGTGGGGGCGCGCCCCCCTGGGCCCCCCTCGTGGGCCCCCTGATGCTCCACCGACCTCAACTCCAACTCCATATATTCGTGTTCGGGGAGAAAAAAATCAGAGAGAAGGATTCATCGCGTTTTACGATACGGAGCCGCCGCCAAGCCCTAAAACCTCTCGGGAGGGCTGATCTGGAGTCCGTTCGGGGCTCCGGAGAGGGGAATCCGTCGCCGTCGTCATCATCAACCATCCTCCATCACCAATTTCATGATGCTCACCGCCGTGCGTGAGTAATTCCATCGTAGGCTTGCTGGACGGTGATGGGTTGGATGAGATTTATCATGTAATCGAGTTAGTTTTGTTAGGGTTTGATCCCTAGTATCCACTATGTTCTGAGATTGATGTTGCTATGACTTTGCTATGCTTAATGCTTGTCACTAGGGCCCGAGTGCCATGATTTCAGATCTGAACCTATTATGTTTTCATGAATATATGTGAGTTCTTGATCCTATCTTGCAAGTCTATAGTCACCTACTATGTGTTATGATCCGGCAACCCCGAAGTGACAATAATCGGGACCACTCCCGGTGATGACCGTAGTTTGAGGAGTTCATGTATTCACTATGTGTTAATGCTTTGGTCCGGTACTCTATTAAAAGGAGGCCTTAATATCCCTTAGTTTCCATTAGGACCCCGCTGCCACGGGAGGGTAGGACAAAAGATGTCATGCAAGTTCTTTTCCATAAGCACGTATGACTATATTCGGAATACATGCCTACATTACATTGATGAATTGGAGCTAGTTCTGTGTCACCCTATGTTATGACTGTTACATGATGAACCGCATCCGGCATAATTCTCCATCACCGATCCAATGCCTACGAGCTTTTCACATATTGTTCTTCGCTTATTTACTTTTCCGTTGCTACTGTTACAATCACTACAAAACCCAAAAATATTACTTTTGCTACCGTTACCGTTACTTCCATATTACTTTGCTACTAAATACTTTGCTGCAGATACTAAGTTATCCAGGTGTGGTTGAATTGACAACTCAACTGCTAATACTTCAGAATATTCTTTGGCTCCCCTTGTGTCGAATCAATAAATTTGAGTTGAATACTTTACCCTCGAAAACTGTTGCGATCCCCTATACTTGTGGGTTATGAGGGAAGCCATGCACTGGTAACATCATCATCACCGTCGCCACGCCGTCGTGCTGACGGAACTCTCCCTCGTCCTCAACTGGATCAAAAGCTAGAGGGACGTCATCGAGCTGAATGTGTGCTGAACACGAAGGTGCCGTACGTTCGGTGCTTGGATCGGTTGGATCGCGAAGACGTTCGACTACATCAACCGCGTTACTAAACGCTTCCGCTTTTGGTCTATGAGGGTATGTGGACACACTCTCCCCGCTCGTTGCTATGCATCTCCTAGATAGATCTTGCGTGATCGTAGGTAAATTTTTTGAAATACTACGTTCCCCAATAGTTATCTGTGTGCAGCGGCTGTTTACGTTGTGTTGCTTGGTTCTCGTACTGGTTCGGTAACCTTGGTTTCATATCTGAGGGAAATACCTACCGCCGCTGTGCTGCATCATCCCTTCCTCTTTGGGGAAATACCGACGTAGCTTCAATCGACATCAAAGGAATTTTTGGCGCTGTTGTCGGGGAGGATCTTCAACATATACCAGGTTCCTAACCACAGCCTATTACACCTTCTACTTCAGGGAGACGATTGGTCATGATGCATACCGATGGATGTGGAAGACCAAGTGCATCCCTAAAATTAAGGACTTTGGTTGGTTTCTCCTCTCTGATCGCCTTAACACAAGAAACATGCTAAAGAGGAGACATTATAACATTGGCAATAATTTGGACTACCTACTTTGTGGACAACATGTGGAAGAGACTGTTGAACATCTCTTTTTTCCATTGCACTTTTAGTACCGTATGCTGGAGCAAGCTCAACATACAATGGCCATCGCAGGGCAACAGACTGGACCTCATGACACACCTCAAGACTTTGAACCCCAGGAAGATGATCATGGATGTTTTCTTGGTGGCAGCTTGGAGCCTCTGGAAAGAAAGAATAACAACTACTTTCGCAAGGTGGATCCATCAATCCCATCCCGGGAGGCCAGATTCAAGAGAGACTTTGCTGACATTGCCTACAGGATGCCCCCCACAAGAAGCAGCTAGTGCTAACTTACTTAGCTCTATAGCTTAGTTGTAATTATACGCTTTGATCATCAAACTGCTGCCCCTTGTACCATTCTTAGCACACCCCCTTTTCCCATTTGTGCATATGTAACATAACACTTGTAACCTTTGCTGGCTGTGAGTTGGTAATATATATGCAGTAGGAGCCTTTGCTACTGTCTAACCCCTTAAAAAAACAAATCTCATCTCCTTGCAATTTACATTATTTGCCATTTGCCTCTCGTTTTCCTCTTCCCCACTTCACAAAAATTTACCGTTTTATTCGCCTCTCTTTTTCTTTCGTTGTTTTCTTGCCGGATCTGTTTTTGAGTGCAATCTTGTTGTGTAGTCATCATGACTCAAGAGAACACCAAGTTGTGTGATTTCTCAAATACCAACAACAATGATTTTATTGGCACTCCGATTGCTCCTCCCGCCACTAGTGCGGAGTTTTGTGATATTAATACTGCTTTGCTGAATCTTGTTATGAAACATCAATTTTCCAGTACTCCTAATGAGGATGCCGCGTCCCATCTTAATACCTTCACGGAATTATGCGATATGCAAAAGAAAAAAGATGTGGATAATGATGTGGTGAAGATGAAATTATTTCCGTTTTCTTTGCGTGACTCTGCAAAAATTTGGTTTTCTTCTTTGCCTCGCAATAGTATCGATTCTTAGAATAAGTGCAAAGATGCTTTTATCACTAAGTATTTTCCTCACGCAAAAATTATTTCCCTTAGAACCCAGATCATGAATTTCAAGCAACTTGAACATGAGCATGTTGCACAATATTGGGAAAGGATGAAAATGATGCTAAGGAATTGCCCAACTCATGGGTTAAATCTTTGGATGATCATACAAAATTTTTATGCGAGATTGAATTTTGTTTCTCGTAATCTTTTAGATTCCGCCGCGGGTGGTACTTTTATGGAAATTACTTTGGATGAAGCCACCAAATTTCTTGATAATATTATGGCAAATTATTCACAATGGCATACTGAAAGAGCTCCTACTAGTAAAATAGTTAATTCGATTGAAGAAATTTCTTCTTTGAGTGAAAAAGTTGATGCTCTTATGAAATTGGTTGCTAGTAAAAGTGCTCCTATTGATTTTAATGATATGCCTTTGTCTACTTTGATTGAGCAAAATAATGATGCCATAGATGTGAATTTTATCTCTCGAAATAATTTCAATAACAATGCTTATAGAGGTAATTTTAATCCTAGGCCTTTTCCTCGTAATTCCTCTAATAATTATGGTAATTCCTATGGAAATTAATCTTATAATAATAATAGGAACACCTTTGATCTTGAGAACAATATTAAAGAATTTATCAATACGCAAAAAGTTTTCAACACTTCCATAGAAGAAAAGTTGAGTAAGATTGATGATTTGTCTAGAAGTGTTGATAGAATTGCTCATGATGTGGAAAATCTCAAGATGAAAATTTGTGTGTCTAAAGTAGATGAATCAATTAAAGCTCTTTATGTTTCTATGGATGAAGGTAAGAAAAGAACCGCTATGCTTAGAGCTAAAAGAGAACTTTTAGAAAAATCGTTTTCTAGTGATTTCTTTTGCAAAAATGATGAAGATCTTAAAATGATTGGTGTTTCTTCTATTGATTCCTTGTTTATTGAAGTTAAGATTGATGAAAAAGGGACTGTAGAAGATTCAACTTTAGGTAGAAGGCGTCCCAATATTTCGGAGGGTGAAAATCTTATTGAGAAAATTGATGAAAGTGGGTTTGAAGAGGTCAAAACTTTAACTAGTGATGTGCCCACTCTTTTCGATTACAAAGACTTCAACTATGATAGTTGTTCTTTGATTGATTGTATTTCTTTGTTGCAATCCATGATAAATTCACCCCATGCTTATGAACAAAATAAAGCTTTTACTAAACATATTGTTGATGCTATGATGAAAGCTTTTGAAGAAAAATTGGAATTAGAAGTTTCAATTCCTAGAAAATTGCATGATGAGTGGGAACCTACTATCAAAGTCAAGATTAAAAATTATGAATGTTTTGCTTTGTGTGACTTGGGTGCTAGTGTTTCTACAATTCCGAAATCTTTATGTGATGTGCTTGGTTTTACCGATCTTGAAGATTGTTCTTTAAATTTGCACTTGGCGGATTCTACTATTAAAAAGCCTATGGGAAGAATTAATGATGTTCTTATTCTTTCAAATAGGAATTATGTGCTCATAGATTTTATTGTTCTTGATATTGATTGCAATCCGTCTTGTCCAATTATTCTTGGTAGACCATTTTTACGCACTATCGGTGCCGTGATTGATATGAAAGAAGGCAATATTAAGTTCCAATTTCCTTTGAGGAAGGGAATGGACCACTTTACTAGAACCAGAATTAGGCCACCATATGAACAATTTCCCAATATCCCGAACCAAAGATGACAAAACTTAGATCCTTGCTTTATGCCTAGCTATGGGCGTAAAACTATAGCGCTTGTTGGGAGGCAACCCAATGAATAAAATTTATTTTTGCTTTTTGCTTTCTGTTCTTGAGTGTTTGCAAAATTATGCTAATGTTATGATTGTGTTTTTTGTGTTTTAATTAGTGTTTGTGCCAAGTAAAGCCTTTAGGATCTTCTTGGGTGATAGTTGTTTGATCTTGCTGAAAAACAGAAACTTTTGCGCTCACGAAAACAGTTCTCATTTTTTTACCAGAGCATGATAAAATACCAATTCTTTTTGCAGAGGATTAATATACAAATTGCTCAGGTCGTCCAAAATTTTCAGAATTTTTGGAGTTCCAGAAGTTTTCGAAATAGTCAGATTGCTACAGACTATTCTGTTTTGACAGATTCTGTTTTCTTTGCGTTGTGTGCTTATTTTGATGGCTCTATGGTTTTATTTGATGAGTTTTTGCCATATAAAAGTTGGAATACAGTAGATATAATGCAAAAACAAAATATGAATTGGTTTGGTACAGTACTTATAGTAGTGATTTGCTCTCTTTTACTAACAGATCTCACGAAGGTTTTTGTTGAGTTTTGTGTAATTGAAGTTTTCAAGTTTTGGGTTATCTTACGACGGATGAAGGAATAAAGGATAGAAGAGCCTAATCTTGGGGATGCCCCGGCATCTCAAGCTATTATCCAAAAATGAGCAACCAACTAAGCTTGGGGATGCCCCCTAGTGGCATCCCCTCTTTCTTCTACCGACCATCGGTATTTTACTCGAAGCTATATTTTTATTTGTCACATACTATGTGTTTTGCTTGGAGCTTCTTGTATGATATGAGTCTTTGCTTGTTTTATTTTGTGTTTGAAGTCTTGATCCCTTGCTGGACACACCTATTGAGAGAGCTAAAATTATGTCATGACTTGTTAGAATTGCTCTCTATGCTTCACTTAAATTTTTTATGAGCTATGGACCTGCTCTAGTGCTTCACTTATATCTTTTTGAGCATGGTGTGCTTTAGTATTTTTTGAAGAAATGCTCTCTTGTTTCACTTAGATTTATTTGTTAGTTAGTAAAATTTTCAAGAAATTCCCTCTTGCTTCACTTAAATTAATTTGAGAGCAAGAAAGAAAAATTATGCTCATGATCTTCACTTATATTTGTTTGAGCTTATGAAAAGCAACACATGAAAATTAGTCCCAAAGTGATAGATATCCAAGAAGGATATAATAAAAACTTTCATGAAGATCATTGGAAAAAATAAACTTGATTCTTAGTAATAGTTTTGAGATATGATGATGTGATATGTGAGTTATGTTGGTGAGTAATTATGCTTTAGTAAGAATATTGGTGTTAAGGTTTGTGATTCCCTATGCAAGTACGAAAGTCAATACTCATGCAATGAAATTATACCCTACCAGTGGTGCATTATTCGATGTTATTTATGCTTAATGCTTGCTTATGAGATTATTCGTTTCTTGGTTGGTCGCTTCTCAATCTTTTGCTAGCCTTCATTTTGCACTAAGTATGATCTCTACTTGTGCATCCAAAATCATTTAAACCAGTTTTGCCACATGAGTCCACTATATCTACCTATATGTGGTACTCTTTTGTCGTTCTAAGCAAATTTGTATGTGCCATCTCTAATTTTCAAAATAAACTTCTCTTTTGTGTGTTTGTCTCGCTCGCGGAGCGGTGAGGGGTGGCTAATATTTTCCATGCTAGATGTGTTATTCTCAAGATGAGTGTTTATTCACTTGTCATTGCACGAGAGTAAGGCAAAGGTATTAGGGATGCCCAGTCCCGAAATGAAAAATAAATTTACTTTATGTTGTCAAACAATAAATTCCTTGGAAAGTGTTGGTATGGAGGGAAACCGTGGATACGGCTAGCCATGGAAAGTGAAAGTATGGTTGAAAAGGGAATAAACTAATTTTCTGTTTGGGAATCGCCTATGATATATCTAGCATGGAAAGTGTTGGTAACTCTAAGTCGTTTTCGTTGGTGGGATGGATACACCTCCCAAAATGTTTTTATCTCTAAGTTTTTCGCTTTGAGCTCTGGCACCTCTACAAATCCCTAATTCCCTCTGTGAAGGGCCTTTCTTTTACTTTATGCAATTTTTATTTTTGAATTTGAGTCTCCATTTTCTCTTACAAAAGCACCAACTAGGAGGCAATATGATCGTACTTAAGTATTGGGTGTAACTAATATGCGTGTGTGTTTCATGAATGGATCAATGGTTGAGCATGATGGGCTAGGGATAACTTATTTTAGCGTTGATATTTTGGAAGACATGGTTGCTTGTTGATATGCTTGAGTATTTAAATTATCATGTCAAAACTAGACTAATGCTTTGAACAATATAAAGTCCAAATGTCCATGGTATAAAGAAAAGAATATGATATGACATGATAGGCAGCATTCCACATCAAAAATTCTGTTTTTATCACTTCCCTACTCGTGGACGAGTACGAGTTAAGCTTGGGGATGCTGACACGTCTCCAACGTATCTATAATTTTTGCTTGTTCCATGCTGTTATATTATCAATCTTGGATGTTTTATAATCATTTTATATCATTTTTTGGTACTAACCTATTGACATAGTGCCAAGTGCCAGTTGCTGTTTTCTGCATGTTTTTACATCGTAGGAAATCAATATCAGACGGAGTCCAAACGCAACGAAACTTTACGGAGATTTTTTTTGGACCAGAAGGGATGTAATGGGCCCTGGCTGCGCCTGGGGGCTTGCCTCGAGGAGGGTACAACCCACCAGGGCGCGCCAGGCCACCTCGGGTGCCCCCGGACCGCCTCTTTGCTCTATAAATACCCCAATATTTCCAGAACCCTAAAGGCATCGACGAAATATTCATCCAGCCGTCGTAGAGTCTAGAACCACCAGATCCATCTAGACACCATCTCGGATGGGGTTCACCACCTCCATTGGTGCCTCTCCGATAATGTGTGAGTAGTTCTTTGTAGACCATCGGGTCCGTAGTTAGTAGCTAGATGGCTTCATCTGTCTCTCTGAATTCTCAATACAATGGTCTCTTGGAGATCCATATGATGTAACTCTTTTGTGGTGTGTTTGTTGGGATCGATGAACTTTGAGTTTATGACCAGATCTATCTTTTTATATCCATGAAAGTATTTGAGTCTCTTTGATATCTTTTATGCATGATCTCTTATAGCCTCGTATTTCTTCTCAGATATTTGGATTTTGTTTGGCCAACTTGATCTATTTATCTTGCAATGGGAAAAGGTGCTTTGTAGTGGGTTCGAACTTACGGTGCTTGATCCCAGTGACAGAAAGGGAACCGACACGTATGTATCGTTGCTACTAAGGATAAAACAATGGGGTCTATCTCTACATAGATAGATCTTGTCTACATCATGTCATCGTTCTTATTGCATTACTCTATTTTTCCATGAACCTTATAACACTAGATGCATGCTGGATAGCGGTCGATGTGTGGAGTAATAGTAGTAGATGCAGGAAGGAGTCGGTCTACTAATCTTGGATGTGATGCCTATATAATGATCACTGGATATCGTCATGAGTATTTGAGGTTCTATCAATTGCCAAACAGTAATTTGTTCACCCACCGTTTGCTATTTTTCTCGAGAGAAGCCACTAGTGAAACCTACGTCCCCGGGTCTCTTTCTCTTTATATTTGCCTTTGCGATCTACTTTTCCCTTGCATTTATTTTCAGATCTATTAAACCAAAAATAAAAAAATAACTTGCGGCAATTCATTCTTATTTATTTTATTTGGAGTTGGATCTATCAACTTTCTACAAATTTATCTCACGTCCGTTTGCCTACTTGAGGCGCGGTACCCCGGAAGGGATTGACAACCCCTTTAACATGTCGTGTTGCGAGGATTTGTTATCTGTGTGCAGGGGCTGTTTACATTGTGTTGCTTGGTTCTCCCACTGGTTCTAATAACCTTGGTTTCATATCTGAGGGAAATACCTACCGCCGCTGTGCTGCATCATCCCTTCCTCTTTGGGGAAATACCGACGTAGCTTCAAGCGACATCACACATCATCATATCTCAAAACTATTACTAAGAATTAAGTTTATTTTGTCCAATGATTTTCATGAAGGTTTTTATTATATCCTTCTTGGACATCTATCACTTCGGGACTAATTTTCATGTGTTGCTTTTCATAAGCTCAAACAAATATAAGTGAAGATCATGAGCATAAAATTTCTTTCTTTCTCTCAAATTAATTTAAGTGAAGCAAGAGATAATTTCTTGAAAATTTTACTAACTCTCGAATAAATCTAAGTGAAGCAGGAGAGCATTTCTTCAAAAAATACTAAAGCACACCGTGCTAAAAAAGATATAAGTGAAGCGCTACAGCAAATCCATTGCTCAAAAAAATTAAGTGAAGCATAGAGAGCAATTCTAACAAGTCATGACATAATTTTGGCTCTCCAAAATAGGTATTCCCAGCAAGGGACCAAGACTTAAAACAATAAATAAAACAAGCAAAGACTCATATCATACAAAACGCTCCAAGCAAAATGCATGTTATGTGACGAATAAAAATATAGCTTCGAGTAAAATACTGATGGTCGTTAGAAGCAAGAGGGGATGCCACTCGGGGGCATCCCCAAGCTTAGTTGGTTGCTCATTTTTGGATAATAGCTTGGGATGCCGGGGCATCCCTAAGCTTAGGCTCTTCTATCCTTTATTCCTTCATCCATCGTAAGATAACCCAAAACTTGAAAACTTCAATCACACAAAACTCAACAAAACCTTCGTGAGATCCGTTAGTAAAAGAAAGCAAATCACTACTGTAAGTACTATACCAAACCAATTCATATTTTGTTTTTGCATTATATCTACTGTATTCCAACTTTTCTTCGGCAAAAACTCATCAAAGAGAACCATAGAGCCATCAAAATAAGCACACAACGCCAAGAAAACAGAATTTGTCAAAACAGAACAGTCTGTAGCAATCTGACTATTTCAAAAACTTCTGGAAGTCCAAAAATTCTGAAAAAATAGGACGACATGAAAAATTTGTATATTAATCTTTTGCAAAAATAATTGGCATTTTATCACGCTCTGGTAAAAAAAATAAGAATTGTTTTTGTGAGCGCAAAAGTCTCTGTTTTTCAGCAAGATCATACAACTGTCACCCAAAAACATCCATTTGGTTCTACTTGGCACAAACACTAATTAAAACACAAAAAACACAATCATAATAGTAGCATAATTGTGCTAACACTCGAGAATAGAAAGCAAAAAGCAAAAATAAATTTTATTCATTGGTTTGCCTCCCAACAAGCGCTATAGTTTTACGCCCTTAGATAGGCATAAAGCAAGGATCTAAGTTTTGTCATATTTGTCCAACTCTTCAATCAAACACTTAGAATCCTTCAAAGATTTAACATACAAATCTTCAATAACAACACTCCTAGGAACCAATTCAAAGATTTCACCCTTGCAAAAAGGATCTCTTATCACTTCAACATAATTCGGGTGAATACCAATCATCTTAAGGTCTTCTTTATTACTATTACTAGAAGTTGCACCCTTGTTCTTGGTAACTTTTCCAATCTTTACGGGTGCTTTTTGATAGTTTTAGCGGAGGTGAAAGCCATGCTTAGACTATTAAAAATTTCTTCTAATTTATCGATCCGAGACGGGCTTTCTTCTATTCTTTCATGAATTATGGTACCCTTTTGTTTTAACAACTTAAAATTATCTCCCGCTTTTGACCCAATATTGGTGGCAAAATTATGCATCTTTTTATCTATAATTTCCATATGATCTTCGGTGAGCATTTTCTTTTCAATAGCATCTAGTCTTTCCATAACATGCTAAAGAGTCAAAATTGTTTCATTAATTATGAGAGGTGGTGAGCCCACTAAATTTCCCATAGCATTAAAGGAATCAAGAAAGGGACACATCAAGAAATTTCCACCGGTAATCGTATCAAGGACGAATATATACCAAGTGGTGATGCCAACATAAAAACAACGGTTGATTGCTTACGGATAGATCTATTATGAGCATTGCAAATTCTGTACCAAGCATCATTCAAATTTTCTCCTCCCCTTTGTTTAAAGTTGAGAACTTTGTTCTCAGGAGTGCATGCAATAGAGGAGGAACTATCCATGATAATAACTGCAAACAAGATTGCACACAAAAACAGATCCGACAAGAAAACGGCGAACGGAAAAGAGAGGCGAATAAAACGGCAAAATTTTTTGAAGTGGGGGAGAGGAAAACGAGAGGCAAATGGCAAATAATGTAAATTGCAAGGAGATGAGATTTGTGATTAGGAACCTGGTATATGTTGAAGATCCTCCCCGGCAACGGCGCCAGAAATTCCTTTCGATGTCGCTTGAAGCTACGTCGGTATTTCCCCAAAGAGGAAGGGATGATGAAGCACAACGGCGGTAGGTATTTCCCTCAGATATGAAACAAGGGTTATCGAACCAGTAGGAGAACCAAGCAACACAACATAAACAGCCCCTGCACACAGATAACAAATCCTCACAACCCGACGTGTTAAAGGGGTTGTCAATCCCTTCCGGTTAGGGCGCCTCAAGTAGGCAAACGGACATGAGATAAATTTGTAGTAGATTGATAGATCGAACGCCAAATAAAATAAATAAGAATAAATTGCAGCAAGGTATTTTTGTATTTTTGGTTTAATAGGTCTGAAAATAAATGCAAGGAAAAAGTAGATCGCAAAGGCAAATATATGAGAAAGAGAACGGGGGGCCGTAGGTTTCACTAGTGGCTTCTCTCGAGAAAAATAGAAAACGGTGGGTGAACAAATTACTATTGGGCAATTGATAGAACTTCAAATACTCATGACGATATCCATGCAATGATCATTATATAGGCATCATGTCCAAGATTAGTAGACCGACTCCTGCCTGCATCTACTACTATTACTCCACACATTGACCGCTATCTAAGAACGGTGACATGATGTAGACAAGATCTAGCTATGTAGAGATAGACCCCATCGTTTTATCCTTAGTAGCAACGATACGTACGTGTCGGTTCCGTTTCTATCACTGGGATGAAGCACTGTAAGATCGAACCCACTACAAAGCACCTCTTCCCATTGCAAGATAAATAGATCAAGTTGGCCAAACAAAACCCAAATATCGGAGAAGAAATACAAGGCTATAAGATATCATGCATAAAAGAGATCAAAGAAACTCAAATACTTTCATGGATATAAAAAGATAGATCTGATCATAAACTCAAAGTTCATCGATCCCAACAAACACAACGCAAAAGAGTTACATCATATGGATCTCTAAGAGACCGTTGTACTGAGAATTAAGAGAGAGAGAGAGAGAGAGAGAGAGAGAGAGAGAGAGATGAAGCCATCTAGCTACTAACTATGGACCCGAAGGTCTACAAAGAACTACTCACGCATCATAGGAGAGGCACCAATGGAGGTGGTGAACCCCATCCGAGATGGTGTCTAGATTGGATCTGGTGGTTCTGGACTCTACGGCGGCTGGATGAATATTTCGTCGACTCCCCTAGGGTTTTGGTAATATTGGGGTATTTGTAGAGCAAAGAGGCGGTCCAGGGGCACCCGAGGTGGGCACAACCCACCAGGGCGCGCCTGGGCCTCCTGGCGCACTCTGGTGGGTTGTACCCTCCTCGAGGCACCCCCAGGCGCAGCCAGGGCTCATTACGTTCCTTCTGGTCCCAAAAAATCTCCGTAAAGTTTCATTGCGTTTGGACTCCGTCTGATATTGATTTCCTGCGATGTAAAAAACATGCAGAAAACAGCAACTGGCACTTGGCACTATGTCAATAGGTTAGTACCAAAAAATGATATAAAATGATTATAAAACATCCAAGATTGATAATATAACAACATGGAACAATCAAAAATTATAGATACGTTGGAGACGTATCAACAGGCACCTGAGCAATGGCATGAGAAGTTTGAAAGAACTCTCACTTGTATGGGATTTGTCATTAACAAGGTTGATAGGTGTGTTTACTATCGCCATGGTGGGGGCTATAGTGTCACATTATGTTTGTATGTGGATGACATACTGATCTTTGGTACAAACATTAATGTGATCAATGAGGTCAAGTCTTTTCTATCAAAAAGTTTTGACATGAAAGATCTGGGAGAAGTTGATGTAATTCTAAACATCAAACTTATTAAGGATGAGAGTGGGATTACTCTAACGCAATCTCATTATGTTGAGAAGGTCTTGAGCCGGTTCGGCTTTATGGATAGCAAGCCTTCTCCAACACCTTATGATCCCAGTGTGACACTCGGAAAGAACAAGAAAGAAACAAGAGATCAATTAAGATACTCTCAAATTATTGGTTCACACATGTACTTAGCTAGCGCTACAAGGACAGATATCTCTTTTGCCGTGAGCAAACTGAGTAGGTTCATGTCCAACCCGAGTGATGATCATTGGCATGCACTAGAAAGGTTCTTGCGCTATCTGAGAGGTACCATGAGTTATGGAATTCACTATTTTGGGCATCCTCCTGTGCTAGAAGGATATAGTGATTCGAATTGGATCTCCGATGTTGATGTACTGTACGCCACAAGTGGGTATGTATTTACTCATGGAGGTGGCGCAGTGTCATGGAGGTCTTGCAAACAAACCATATTGACGAGGTCAACTATGGAAGCAGAACTAACCACTTTAGACACATCCACTATTGAGGCCGAATGGCTGCGTGAGCTCTTGATGGACTTGCCTGTGGTTGAAAAACCTATACCGGCTATTCTTATGAATTGTGACAACCAAACGGTTATCACTAAAGTGAACAATTCTAAGGATAATGCGAAGTCATCAAGACACGTGAAGAGACATCTAAAGTCTGTCAGGAAGTTGAGAAACTCCAGAGTAATAACTGTTACGTATATTCAAACAGATAAAAACCTGGCAGATCCCTTTACAAAGGGACTATCACGAAATGTGATAGGTATTGCATGAAGAGAGATGGGTTTGAGACCCAGAGATGTTACACCATAGTAGTAACCCAACCTTTGTGATCGGAGATCCTGTGAATTAGGATCTGGGAAGAACAAGCTATTGGTTAACTGAGGAGAGTAATAAGTGACTATCTCTAGGTGAAGATGCAATACTATCAGAGTTGTAAGGCTCAGAGCTGTAAGACAGGTTGGCAACATGCCTTAATGTGGTTCTATTGGCTATCATAGCAAAGATCCTGTCCTACGGAGCAGTCCTTAAAGAACACACCTATATGAGCTCCGATTGTAAAGTCACGGTCTGTGAGACTTGGGTTATCTCTAGTAAGCTCATGAAGAGACCAGGGAATATGACGTATAAGCTCCAAACCGTGGAGTAGCCTACTTGCAGCCATGTACTGGTTAAGACTTTCAATGAAACCTGTTCACACAAAACTAGCAATTCAACGCATAGTCCAATGTCAAGTTGAGAATGAATGTAGCTTAAAGTTCTAGGCAGAAGTTCAACTTAACAGTCTCCGCTGAAAAATTGGTATATTAAACAAGTGGTGAGAAAAGATAAAACTCTAAATGGGTATTTGAGATCTGGTGGTGGATTGTTAGAATTAATGGGCCTGGCCCATTAATTTTTTTTGAAATCTCAAATGAGCACATGTGTAAAATGGCAAGTGGTGGTGCTAAAGTTTAGTCCCACCCCGGAAGTTGAAGAAGAGTTGGACCTCTTTATATAGTGGGTTCTCTTTATCACTCTAAGTGGTGTGTTGAGAAGAGCAAAGGAAGACCACACACGTGCGCTCGCTTGCCTCGCCGAGTCGTGGCATGGCGAGGCGAGGCGTACGTGCGACATGCGCGTGAATGGTCCACCAAAATTCGGTCTGTTGCCTTGCAAGGGCGGAGCTTCCTTTTTCCATTTTATTCTTTATGTCTTGGCAGACAAGTTAATGACTTCTTGTCCAGTAAGTATACGACTTAGAAACCAAGTTGGTTTGGGATTGTGATCGCAACACAATACCGCCTCGGGTCCTGGTATATATACTGCTACCGCCACGGTCATAGACACACTGAAAGTATCTAGGGTTTTGCCCCGTCTCACACCTTGTGCCGCCACCTTAGTATACTCTATTCCGAACACTGCCGTGCATTGGCATACGGGAGAGCAGGTCTCCGAAATCGTTCGTCTTTGCGATCCTGCACCGGGAAAGGACGAATTAGGTTTTTGGGAAGCGCTCTGCAAGACTGCTCAAGTTTTTCATCACAAGTCCTCTTCCGTCCAGGTCGGGCGGTGCTACTCATCATCGTCTTCATCGTCATCAACACCAGATCGTCGCCAACATCATTATCAACACCGTCGCTCCTGCTGCAACTACCGAACAGTACGTCAATCGTGATATGTTCATGTCTCTCTCTGAAGTTGCTATTTTCTGGGCGATGTGAAGGAAATATGCCCTAGAGGAAATAATAAAGTTGTTATTTATATTCCCTTATATCATGATAAATGTTTATTTCATGCTAGAATTGTATTAACTGGAAACTTAGTACATGTGTGAATACATAGACAAACATATTGTCCCTAGTATGCCTCTACTTGACTAGCTCGTTAATCAAAGATGGTTAAGTTTCCTGACCATAGACATGTGTTCTCATTTGATCAACGGTATCACATCATTAGAGAATGATGTGATGGACAAGAACCATCCGCTCGCTTAGCATAATGATCGTTTTGTTTTATTGCTATTGCTTTCTTCATGACTTATACATATTCCTCTGACTATGAGATTATGCAACTCCCGAATACTGGAGCAACACTTTGTGTGCTATCAAATGTCACAACGTAACTGAGTGATTATAAAGATGCTCTACATGTGTCTTTGATGGTGTTTGTTGAGTTGGCATAGATCGAGATTAGGATTTGTCACTCAGTGAACACGGAGGTGCCGTACGTTCCGTACTTGGATCGGTTGCATCGTGAAGACGTTCGACTACATGAACCGCGTTACTAAACGCTTCCGCTTTCGGTCTACGAGGGTACGTGGACATGCTCTCCTGTCTTGTTGCTATGCTTCTCCTAGATAGATCTTGCATGATCGTAGGTAAATTTTTTGAATTACTACGTTCCCCAACCGTTGTATCAGAGCCAGGTCTATGCGTAGACGTTATATGCACAAATAGAACACAAAGAGTTGTGGGCGATAATAGTCATACTGCTTACCACCAACGTCTTACTTTGATTCGACGGTATTGTTGGGTGAAGTGGCCCGAACCGACATTACATGACCGTGTTCATGAGACTAGTTCTACCGACGTGCTTCGCACACAGGTGACTGGCGAGTGTGTAGAGATCTGACCTCGGACGGTCAAATCTCTGTGCTTAAGTGTCATCCCTGGATCGGTAATGCTGACACACACAGTGCTTGAAGGATTTATAGCAGAGTAGCAATCACACACTTATTACATCGATAGTCTCAAGAGAGAACCTATTACAATAATTATGGCTTAAGGCCATCCAAATAAGATAACGGCGGAAGGCTTGGTAGATAAAGTGAGTCCATCAACTCCAACGGCATAGCTGAGTGCACGACAACGACCTAGAGCACCTTACTCTTCCTCTGAAAAGTCTGCAACATGATATGTTGCAGCCTGAAATGGGTCAGCACTTGGAATATGCTGACAATGTAACACAGTGGAGCAATGAATAGGATAAATGCTATCACTACATGCATATATGGCTGGTGGAGGCACTATGGTTATAATGTTTTGCGAAAAGCCAAATTTCCCTACAACAAAGGAATATATTTTATTTAACTATCATGGTAGTTGTTAAACATTGAGAGGGTTCCTCCAACTCAATTCCAATTTAGCAGTATTAATAACCCAACAAATTAATTTAGAGTGATGAGATCAACATGATAATCCAAGAACCAGATACTCAAGATTGTCCATAACCGGGGACACAGCTAACCATGATTAGTTTGTACACTCTGCAGAGGTTTGGGCACTTTTCCCCACAAGACTCGATCTCCTTTGTTGGATTTCTCGCACTACATAATGTTTGAGAAACGGATGACCGAGACACAGCCTTTCAGAAACATTAACTCTTTACTCTGGGTGGACAGTTACACCTACTTTCCCCTACATCTGCTAGCCCACCACTGAAAGAGGTCATGCAACATACTCAACTATGCTAGAGCCCATAATAGCTTGTGGCTGCACATGGAAGTTTTTAGCATGAATAATCTTATGATCCCTTTGAGCCTGGGTGGCGAACCATAGGATGATCACACGGGTACTCCGGGGTATCCTAGGACAACACTGGATTCTCCAGGTGCCCGCAACCAATCCACCCAGATGTGTATTTAAGTAGCCACCTTAAGTTAACCATTAAATAGTAATCTCACATCTGTCATGGATACACTCAAAACCAATCCACGTCTACGAGCATAGCATGGCAATTTGAGCATAACGTAGAAGTAATTCCCAAGGGTTTGAAAATAAAAAAGGTGATAGGTTCTACCTCATCATCTACTTCCCAATACCCACATGTTAATCACAACCTAATCATACTGTGTTTGAGGATTGTAACTAAAGCATACAAACTGGGTAATAAAGGGGTATGATCAATGTGTTACTTGCCTTGCTGACGATCTGCAAATCCTAAAGACTCGTAGAAGCACGCTTCGCACTCCGAGAATTCTATCGCAAACAAACAATAGCATACATAAGCACTCAAGCAAGATGCATGAGTAAAACTCAAATAGGAAGATCAAATCTGAAAATTCAACTGAAGAGAATCGATCTGCAAAAAGAATCAATCAAATTGGAGCTACGGAACTGAAACTACGGTCAAAAGAACTTCGAATTCAAATATGCTTGAAACCAAATTTTAAATTGTGAAAACCTTGTTCAAGTTGATTAATAGAAAGAGGGGCTCGAGTCGAAGATTTTGGCGTTGGTTTCACTGGATTTGGACAAACGGTTTCGAAACGCCGATGGTTTGAAGATTAGGGGCTAATCTGCGATAAAAATAATCATGGATAGGTCCCTAGCCGAAAATACACAGAAAAAGAAAAATCTATCGGACGAACGTCCGCTAACAGAGACGAATGAGCGAATTCATTTGTTAAAATGAACGAACGAACGTTCGCAAACGAACTAAACCGAGAAAAACCGAACCGATCTAAATAAATAAAAAAACCAAACCTAGGGTTTTTAAGAACCAAAAAAACCGGGGCTGCGAGATCCGACAGCGGCCGCTCGAATTCCGGCGAGGCGGGGCGTGCGGCGGCGGGGGCGACGCGAGGCGCGGGCGAGGCGGCGGTGCGGCGTGCGGCGCGAGGCGGTGCGGCGCTGCAGCGGGCGGCAGCGGCGCTGCTTACTGCAGCTTGCGGGGCGGGACTGGTGGCGAAGTGGGGCGGCAGCGGCGGCTATTTAAGAGGGGGAGGGGGCTGGGCTTGCTTGGGGGAGGGGCTGGGCGGCGGTGGTGGCCGACTCGGCCACGGTGGTGGCGGCGTGCGCGAGGCGGACAGCGGCTCGGGGTCGGGGGCGGCGCTGCGCTGGGCCAGGTGGGCCTTCGGTCCAGTTTGGACCGAAACATTTTTCTTTAAATAAAATTCTGCCGAAAGAAAATCTTAAAAAAATATTAAAAAAATTCTAAAAATGCCAAAAACAATTTTCACCGTCTAAATAAAATATTTAGAACAAAGTGAACATTCTTGGCCTAAAAATGCAATTTTGAAAAATGCATATTTTTCTAATTCAAATAAAATAGCAATAAAATCCAAATAAAATTATTTATTTGATTTTAACATTTTTCCTCCAATATTTCATTTATTTTGGAGAAGTCATATTATCTCCTCTCATATATGTTAATATGTAGTATTTTTGGAGAGAAAAATAATTAAAACCAAAATGATCCTCTTTTCAATATTCGAGAAAATTCAAATATGAAAAGAAAAGAACTCCCCAACTCTCTCCGTGGGTCCTTGAGTTGCTTAGGATTTTTAGGATCACAACCAAAATGTAAATAAAATATGATATGCATATGATGACCTATGTATAACATTCCAAATTGAAAATTTGGGATGTTACAAACCTACCCCCTTAAGATGAATCTCGCCCTCGAGATTCGGGTTGGCTAGAAAATAGGTGTGGGTGGTCTTTGCGTAGATCTTCCTCTCGTTCCCACGTGGCTTCATCCTCGGTATGGTGGCTCCACTGAACTTTGCAAAACTTGATAACCTTGTTGCGTGTGACTCGGCTGGCAAACTCGAGAATCTTGACTGGTTTCTCCTCATAGGTCAGATCACTATCCAACTGAATTGCTTCCAGTGGCACTGTATCTCTCAGAGGGATATCAGCCATCTCAGCATGACACTTCTTCAACTGGGAAACGTGGAACACATCATGAACTCCTGACAGTCCTTCGGGTAACTCTAACTTGTAGGCCACTTCTCCCATACGTTCCAGAACTCGGTATGGTCCTACAAATCTCGGGGCTAACTTTCCCTTAACTCCAAATCGTTTAACTCCTCGCAGAGGTGACATACGAAGATATGCTCTATCTCCAATTTCATAGACTACCTCCTTGCATTTTGAGTCTACATAACTCTTCTGCCTGGACTGAGCTACCTTCAGTCTATCTTGAATCAACTTAACCTTCTCTTCGGACTCTTTGATCAAATCTGGTCCAAACGACTGACGGTCTCCAACTTCATCCCACATTAACAGTGTTCTGCACCTCCTTCCATACAAAGCTTCAAAAGGTGCCATCTTCAAACTGGCCTGGTAGCTGTTGTTGTATGAGAACTCTGCGTAGGGCAAGTTATCATCCCAACTAGATCCATAATCTAGTGCACAAGCTCTCAACATGTCCTCCAGAATCTGATTGACTCTCTCGGTCTGTCCATCGGTCTGCGGATGAAAGGTTGTACTGAACTCTAGTCTGGTTCCCAAAGTCGGGTGCAACTGATGCCAAAACTTTGAAGTGAACTGTGTTCCTCTATTTGATACGATGGTCCTCGGAAGTCCATGCAGACATACGATCCTGGTCATATATATCTTGGCCAACTTCGCACTTGTATAGGTGGTTTTCACTGGGATAAAGTGAGCTACTTTGGTCAGACGATCCACTACTATCCAAATAGAATCATATCCCATCGGGTCCTTGGTAATCCAGTGATAAAATCCATGCCAAGTTTATCCCACTTCCATTCGGGTATCGGCATAGGCTGCAGTAATCCTGCTGGCTTCTGATGTTCTGCCTTCACTCTTTGAGATACATCACATACGTCTACATACTCGGCAATATCCTTCTTCATACCAGTCCACCAGAAACACTCCTTTAAATCCAAATACATCTTGGTGTTTCCGGGTGTATCGAGTATGGCGAGTCATGAGCTTCCTGAAGTATCAACTTCCTGATCTCTGCATTATTGGGCACATAAACACGGTCCTCAAACCACAAGGTGTCGTGCTCATCCTCATGAAAACCTTTGGCTTTTCCTTTACTCATCCTCTCCTTTATCTTGGCAATTTCTTTGTCATCCTTCCGAGCTTCTCGAATCTTTCCCAATAATGTCGACTAAACTTCCAATGCTGCAACAAAACCTCTAGGGACTATCTCCAAACGAAGCTCCCTGAGATCTTCGGCTAACTCCTTTGGCAATCCTCCGCTTACGAGGGTATTGGCATAACTCTTCCGGCTCAAAGCGTCTACTACGACATTGGCCTTGCCTGGATGATAGTGCGACTTCATATCGTAATCTTTTATAAGCTCCAACCATCTCCTTTGCCTGAGATTCAGCTCCTTCTGTGTGAAAATGTACTTCGAACTCTTATGATCCGTGTACACATCACATCAGTTTCCAATAAGGAAATGTCTCCAGGTTTTGAGCGCATGCACTACAGCTGCTAACTCCAAATCATGCGTGGCATAATTCAACTCATGTGGTCGAAGCTGACGTGAGGCATATGAAACAACTCTTCCGTCTTGCATAAGTACACCTCCAAGTCCTAAGCGAGAAGCGTCACAATACAGTTGGAAGTCCTTGCGTATATCCGGCAGAATCAGCACTGGGGCTATAACCAAACGTTTCTTCAGCTCCTGAAAACTTGCCTCACATTCATCTGTCCATTTGAACTTGGTGTCTTTCTTCAACAACTCCGTCATGGGCTTCGCAATCTTCGAGAAATTCTCAATGAATCTCAGGTAGTATCCCGTGAGTCCAAGAAAACTGCGGATTTCTCCAACGGAGGTGGGTGATAGCCAATCAGTGACTGACTGGGCCTTGGTAGGGTCTACTGCTATACCTTCTCCTGATATAACATGTCCAAGAAACCCTACTTCCTTCAACCAAAACTCGCATTTGCTGAACTTGGCATATAACTGATGTTCCCTGAGCTTCTCGAGAACCAAACGCAAATGCTCCTTGTGTTCCTCTTCATTCTTCGAGTATACCAAGATATCATCAATGAACACCACAACAAACTTATCCAAGAACTCCATGAACACCTTATTCATCATACTCATGAAATAGGCAGGGGCATTAGTCAGTCCAAATGACATAAACGTGTACTCATATAGCCCGTACCTTGTGGTGAAGGCTGTCTTAGGTATATCCTGTTCTCGAATCTTCAGCTGGTGGTATCCTGATCGCAGATCGATCTTGGAGAATACTTTAGCTCCTTGCAGCTGGTCAAACAAATCATTGATCATCGGTAGTGGTTCCTTGTTCTTGATCGTCACTTCATTCAATGCCCGATAATCAACAACCATTCTCAAGGATCCATCCTTCTTCTCAACCAAGAGCACTGGGGCTCCCCACGGTGACGAACTTCGTCGAATATAACCTTTCTCCAATAACTCCTTGATCTGCTTCTTAATCTCCTCCAGATCATTTGCGGGCATCCTGTATGGTCTCTTCGATATCGGTCCGGTGCCTGGGAACAACTCTATCAAAAACTCAATGTCTCGATCCGGCGGCATGCCTAGTAGTTCCTCTGGAAATACATCTAGATAATCCTTCACTACAGGCACTTCCTCCTGAACAACACCTATTAGGGAATTTACTTGGGTTCTCCTTGGCGCATGCTTGGATACATACTTGATCCTTTTTCCCTTCGGTGTAGTGAGCATAATTGTCTTACTGGCGCAATCAATGTTTCCCCCATACATCGATAGCCAATCCATTCCTAGTATCACATCCAATCCTTGTGACTCCAAAATTACCAACTCTAAGGGGAAAACATGCCTACCTATGGTTAATGGCATCTGAAAACATCCTTGGCTTGCCATATACTCCGCTCCTGGCGAGCTTACTAACATAGGGGTCCTAAGGACTTTGGTGGGCAACTTATACTTATCCACAAATCCCCTTGAAATATATGAAGGCGATGCACCAGTATAAAAAAACGATTGCAGTAAATGACTTAACCAAAAACTTACCGATAACTGCATCTTGCTGCTCTTCAACCTCCTCCACGTTCACGTGGCTCACTTGTCCCCTGTTGAAAGGGTTGGGCTTCTTCCCAGAGCTTCCATTGCCGTTACCATTCTTTGCTTCAGAACACTCGGTGGCGTAGTGTCCAGTCTTCCCACACTTGAAACAAGTAATGTGACTTAGATCCTTCTTGGTGGGTTTGGCTGGGTTAGAGCGGTTCTGATTGCTGCCTGCTCCATTCCCGTTTCCATTCTTGGGGCCAATGTGGTTATGTGAACTTCCTCCATTGTGGGTATGGCCTCCATGGTTATGAGTATATCCTCCCGAGTTTGGGGTAAAACGGGGCTTCTGCTGAGCTCCTGAATTGTACTTCCCTTGTCCATACTTCCTCTCGCAGCTCTCAATCTGCTGCTGCTTCCCTTCAATCATAAGAGCCTTGTCTACCAACTCCTGGTAGTTATTAAATGTTGCTACCATCAACTGCATACTCATCTCATCATTCAGCCCTTCCATAAACTTCTCCTGCTTAGCGGCATCTGTGCCCACATCATCTGGGGCATAGAGAGCTAACTTGCTGAACTCATCCACGTACTGCCCCACAGTATGATTTTCTTGGTGCAAGTTGCGAAACTCACGCTTCTTCATGCTCATAGATCCAGTTGAGACATGTGCAGTGCGAAAGGCTTGCTGGAACTGTTCCCAAGTCACATTGGCTATAGGGAAGGTAGTTGTGTAATTCTCCCACCACGAGGTTGCGGGTCCATCCAATTGATGTGCGGTGAAATGCACCTTCTCAGCATCTATGCAACCTGCGGTGGTCAACTCCCTTCCGAT
The DNA here is from genome assembly GCF_018294505.1 of Triticum aestivum. Classification (NCBI taxonomy): domain Eukaryota; kingdom Viridiplantae; phylum Streptophyta; class Magnoliopsida; order Poales; family Poaceae; genus Triticum; species Triticum aestivum. The sequence continues at coordinate 67,650,998 of NC_057808.1, read as the reverse complement.
CATGTGTAGCTAGTCATCAGCAACTATTGGCTTGGTGCTACTGGAAAACACCGGTGGCTGTAACCTCAGAAAATGGGCTAAGTTGTCAACTAGAGGTGGTGGCGGTGGGTTGGGGTTGTTGTTGTTGTTGTTGCCTTGGTTCTAGACTAGTAGCTGCATCAAGGCATTCTGATGTTGGATCAACTGAGTGAGCTCCGGTGGGAAGGTAAATCCGGGGTCACGTCTCAGAGGCATCTGATGGGTTTAGTGGGGAGAGATTAGAATAGAATGAGGTCTAATGAGAAAGCACTACCCATATGCACATGAGACAAACACATTAATATCACACCAAATCAATTCAAGCAAGGGCATACAACCGATCCAACTATCGTTACAGTGCTCGGACTACTACTACATACATGGGAGAAAATACTACTGATCATATGGTGGTCTACTAGAAATTTTCTTCGGTGGAAGACTCCATGATATCCGCTCATCTTCATAGTCATCATCACCACTGTCGGGGTCGGAGTCGGTGTCGTCAATGATGATGTAGTCTTCAGAACGGATGTCATCAGGATGGTCGTCATGTCCTCCTGGCGCGGGGTCTCCCATGAACACTCCTAGCTTCCTTGTCAGGTCGTCATTCTTCTCCACTAGTATTGCGATTTCCTCCTCGTATCCGCCGCATGTAGACTTGAGTTCCTCTTCTAGCTCCATGTTCCAGGTCATCATCTTCTTCAGGTCTATCATGCTTGCACACATCTGGTTCTCCTGTCGACGAATGTGCTGGTTTAACTCCTGGATGAAAGCTGCAATGGACCTGTCCCTCCTGGTGCTGATCATCTCCCATTGCTCATCTCGGTGCCCACATATATGGTAAATGGTGTCCTTAAGATCCTTGTGATAAACTTCGCTGATGCATCCCATGGCGATGTGGGCTGCCATGCTCTTACCTAGACTCCAGGTTGGTGCATCAAAGGAAAACTCTATGGGCTCAGTGACTGGCGTGAATGTCCTTCCTGGAACTTGAACGCGAATCATCCATCGCTCCTCTTCTGGTAAAGTGGTGGTGTAGGTCCCGGTGAAGCTTGGTATTTTTATGTTCAGGTACCTAGTGACTTGCTTCAAGTGTCGTCGAAAGGGTGTGTCTTCATCCGGTTGTGCAAACTTGTTCCTTGAGTCCACCATCCTATAGAGTAGGAAATGGAGAGGAGTCAGAAATGAGTAGAGAAGAGTGACCTATGGCTCACCTTAGTGGTCGTGTCCTACATTCAGCGTGTGCTCTGATACCATCTTGTAGCGATCCGACCTCGGACGGTCAAATCTTTGTGCTTAAGTGTCATCCTTGATCGGTAATGCTGACACACACAGTACTTGAAGGATTTATAACAGAGTAGCAATCACACACTTATTACATCGACAGTCTCAAGAGAGAACTTATTACAATAAATATGGCTTAAGGCCATCTAAATAAGATAACAGCGGAAGGCTTGGAAGATAAAGTGAGTCCATCAACTCCAACGGCATAGCTGAGTGCACGACAACGACCTAGCGCACCTTACTCTTCGTCTGAAAAGTCTGCAACATGATATGTTGCAGCCGAAACGGGTCAGCACATGCAATATGCTGGCAATGTAACACAGTAGAGCAATGAATAGGATAAATGCTATCACTACATGCATATATGGCTGGTGGAGGCACTATGGTTATAATGTTTTGCGAAAAGCCAATTTTTCCCTACAACAAAGGAATATATTTTATTTAACTATCATGGTAGTTGTTAAACATTGAGAAGATTCCTCCAACTCAATCCCAATTAAGCAGTATTAATAACCCAACAAATTAATTTAGAGTGATGAGATCAACATGATAATCGAAGAACCAGATACTCAAGATTGTCCATAACCGGGGACATGGCTAACCATGATTAGTTTGTACACTCTGCAGAGGTTTGCACATTTTTCCCCACAAGACTCGATCTCCTCCATTGGATTTCTCGCACTACATGATGTTTGAGAAACGGATGACCGAGACACGGTCTTTCAGAAACATTAACTCTTTACTCTAGGTGGGCAGTTACACCTACTTTCTCCTACATCTGCTAGCCCACCACTGAAAGAGGTCATGCAACATACTCAACTATGCTAGAGCCCATAATAGCTTGTGGCTGCACACAGAAGTTTCTAGCATGAATAATCTTATGATCCCTTTGAGCCTGGGTGGCGAACCATAGGATGATCACACGGGTACTCCGGGATATCCTAGGACAACACTGGATTCTCCAGGTGCCCGCAACCAATCCACCCAGAGGTGTATTTAAGTAGCCACCTTAAGTTAACCATTAAATAGTAATCTCACATCTGTCGTGGATACACTCAAACCCAATCCACGTCTACGAGCATAGCATGGCAATTTAAGCATAACGTAGAAGTAACTCCCAAGGGTTTGAAAATAAAACAGGTGATAGGTTCTACCTCATCATCTACTTCCCAATACCCACATGTTAATCACAACCTAATCATGAAGTGTTTGAGGATTGTAACTAATGCATAAAAACTGGGTAATAAAGGGGTATGACCAATGTGTTACTTGCCTTGCTGACGATCCGCAAATCCTAAAGACTCGTAGTAGCACGCTTCGCACTCCGAGAATTCACAAATAAACAATAGCATACATAAGCACTCAAGCAAGATGCACGAATAAACTCAAATAAGAAGATCAAATCTGAAAATTTAACTGAAGAGAATCGATCTGCAACAAGAATCAATCAAATCGGAGCTACGGAACTGAAACTACGGTCAAAAGAACTTCGAATTCAAATTTGCTTGAAACCAAATTTTAAATTGTCAAAACCTTGTTCAAGTTGATTAAACAGAAAGACGGGCTCGAGAAGAATATTTTGGCGTTGGTTTCACTGGATTTGGACAAACGTTTAGAAACGGCGAGGGTTTGAAGATCAGGGGCTAATCTATGATAAAAATAATCGCAATTAGGTCCCTGGGCGAAATAAACAGAAAAAGAAAAATCTATCGGACGAACGTCCGCTAACAGAGACAAATGGGAGAATTCGTTCGTTACAACAAACGAACGAACGTTCGCAAACGAACTAAACCGAGAAAAACCGAACCGATCTAAATAAATAAATAAAAACCGAACCTAGGGTTTTTAAGAAACCCGGCGGCTTTTACCTAAAAACCAAAATAACCGGGGCGGCGAGATCCGACGGCGGCGGCTCGGATTCCGGCTCGGCGGGGCGTGCGGCGGCGGGGGCGACGCGAGGCGCGGGCGAGGCGGCGGTGCGGCATGCGGCGCGAGGCAGCGCGGGGTGGCGCGGCGGCGGCAGGTGGCGGCGACGGCGGCTGCGGCGCTGCTTGCTGCGGCTTGCGGGGCGGGGCTGGTGGCGAAGTGGGGCGGCGACAGCGGCTATTTCAGATGGGGAGGGGCTGGGCTTGCTTGGGGGAGGGACTCGGCTACGGCGGCGGCGTCGTGCGCGAGGCGGACAACGGCTCGGGGTCGGGGGCGGCGCTGCGCTGGGCCGGCTGGGCCTTCGGCCCAGTTCAGTCTGAAATATTATTTAAATAAAATTCCGGTGAAAGAAAATCCTAAAAAAATATAAAAAAATTCTAAAAATGCCAAAAACAATTTTGACCGGCTAAATAAAATTAGAACAAAGTGAACATTTTCTTGGACAAAAAATGCAATTTTGGAAAATGCATATTTTTCTAATTCAAATAAAATAGCAATAAAATCCAAATAAAATTATTTATTTGATTTTAACATTTTTTCCTCCAATATTTCATTTATTTTGGAGAAGTCATATTATCTCCTCTCATATATGTTAATATGTAGTATTTTTGGAGAGAAAAATAATTAAAACCAAAATGATCCTCTTTTCAATATTCGAGAAAATTCAAATATGAAAAGAAAAGAAATCCCCAACTCTCTCCGTGGGTCCTTGAGTTGCTTAGGATTTTTAGGATCACAACCAAAATGCAAATAAAGTATGATATGCATATGATGACCTATGTATAAAATTGCAAATTGAAAATTTGGGATGTTACAGGGTGTCTGTTTCTCCAACTTTAGTTGAATCGAGTTTGACTACGGCCGGTCCTTGTTGAAGGTTAAAATAGCACACTTGACAAAAAATCGTTTTGGTTTTGATGCGTAGGTAAGAACAGTTCTTGCTAGAAGACCGTAGCAGCCACGTAAAACTTGCAACAACAAAGTAGAGGACGTCTAACTTGTTTTTGCAGGGCATGTTGTGATGTGATATGGTGAAGACGTGATGAGATATAAATTGTTGTATGAGATGATCATGTTTTGTAAAAGTTATCGACAACTGGCAGGAGCCTTATGGTTGTCGCTTTATTGTATGAAATGCAATCGCCATGTAATTGATTTACTTTATCACTAAGCGGTAGCGATAGTCGTAGAAGCAATAGTTGGTGAGATGACAACGATGCTACGATGGAGATCAACGTGTCAATATAACATCCCAAATTTTCAATTTGGAATGTTATACATAGGTCATTCATGCATACCATGTTTTTATTGCATTTCGTTTCGCGATCCTTGAAATTCTAAGCAACTCAAGGACCCTCGGAGAGAGTTGGGGATTTCACCGTTTTCATGTTTGAATTTTATCAAATATCGAAACGAGGATCATTTGTTTTATTAATTTTCTCTCCGAAAATATTTCATATTAAAATATAAGAGAGGAGATAATATGACTTCTCCAAAATAAATGAAATATTGGAGGAAAAATATTAAAAACAAATAAATATTTTTTTGGGATTTTATTGCTATTTTATTTGCATAGGAAAAAAACGCGTTTTTCAAAATTGCATTATAGGCCCAAATAAATGTTCACCTTGTCCGGCGTATTTTTAGAGGACGGGGAAAATTTATTTCGGGATTTTTGGAGTCTGTTTAGTATTTATTTCCTTTCTTTTTCTGCACGTCGGAATATTTCAAAAAAAGGAAACCGACTCCGGGCCGTAACCGACCGGGACTCCGCCCGGCCGTCCTTTTTTAAGCCGAGGCCGCCAGCCCCGCAGCCCACCCCGATGCCCGCGCTTCCCCAATCCCTAGCGCGCCGCCGCCGCCCGCTAGCCGCCGCCGCCGCACTGCCCCGCCGCCGCTGCCGCGCCGCCGCCTCGCCGCACCGCCCCACCACCTCGCGCCGCCGCCCGTCGACCCGCCCGATTTCGAGGTAGCCACTAGTTTTCTTTAAACCGTTTGGTTTTATTTCGAAAACCCTAGTTTCATTTTTTAGAATAGATCAGTTTTTCCGTCGGTTTGTTTATTTTGCGGATGTTCGTCCGTTCGTTCGTTTAAACGAACGCCGTTCACCCGTTAGTCACAGACAGTGAACATTCGTTCGTTAGCCTGTTTGTCAGTTTTTCTTTTTCCAAGGTTTTTCGTGATTATTTCCGATCACGATTTCTGGCCCGATTTTCGTTTTAGTTTATCTTTTCGCTCGTTTATCGGAATGAGGCAATTCAAGCGCCTAGATCTTCATCTCGAAGCCCTCTTTCTGTTTAACCAACTTGAATAATATTTTGGTACTGTAAAATTTGACTTTAGTCTAGATTAGTAATCGGATCTTGTTTCCTTCGCAGTTTGAGTTTCGTTGCTCCGTTTGATTTGATTCTTTTTGCAAACCGGAGTTCTTAAGTTGAACTTTCTGGTTAGATCTTCTTATTTGAGTTTTCCCTATGCATCTTTGCTTGATTGCTTATGTATGTTATTGTTTGTTTGTGATAGAATTCCCGGAGTGCGAAGCGTGCTACTACGAGTCACTAGGTTTTGCGGATCGTCAGCAAGGCAAGTGACACATTGATCATACTCTTTTCATACCCAGTTTTTATGCATTAGTTCCAATCCTCAAACACTGCATGATTAGGATGTGATTAACTTGTGGCTATTGGGAAGTAGTTGATGAGGTAGAACCTATTGCCCTGTTTTATTATCAAACCCTGGGAGTTACTTCTACGTTATGCTTATATTGCCATGCTATGCTCGTAGACGTGGATTGGGTTTGAGTGTATCCATGACAGATGTGAGTTGTTAATTAATGGTTCAACATAAGGTGGCAACTTTAATACACATCTGGGTGGATTGCTTGTTTGGCCACCTGGGGAATCCAGTGTTGTCCTAGGAGATCCCAGGGATATACCGTGTGATCCTCCTACGGTCCGCCACCCAGGCTCAAAGGGATCGTGAGATATTTCATGCTAGAAACTTCCGTGTGCAGCCACAAGCCATTATGGGCTCTGGCATAGTTAAGTATGTTGTGTGACCTCTTTCAGGGGTGGGCTAGCAGATGTAGAGGGAAAGTAGGTGTAACTGTCCACCCGGAGTAAAGAGTTAATGCTTCTGAAAGACTGCGTCTCGGTCATCCGTTTCTCAAACACCATGTAGTGCGAGAAATCCAACGAAGGCGATCGAGTCTTGTGGGGAAAAGTGCGCAAACCTCTACAGAGTGTACAAACTAATCATGGTTAGCCGTGTCCCCGGTTATGGACATCTTGAGTATCTAGTACTTGGATTATCCTATTGTATCTCATCACTCTAATTTAATTTGTTGGGTTGATAATTACTTTTAATTGGGATTGAGTTGGAGGTACCTTCTCAATGATGTTTCAACTACCATGATAGTTAAATGAAACTTATTCCTTTGTTGTAGGGAAAAATTGGCTTTTCGCAAAAACCTTATAACCATAGAGCCTCCACCAGCCATATATGCATATAGTGTTAGCATTTATCTGTTCATTGCTCTACTGTGTTATTTTGCCAGCATATTCCATGTGCTGACCCGTTTTCGGGCTGCAACGTATTATGTTGCAGACTTTTCAGACGACGAAAAGGTGCGATACGTCGTTGTCATGCACTCAGCTATGCCGTTGGAATTGATGGACTCACTTTATCTTCCAAGCCTTCCGCTGTTATCGTGTTAGATGACCTTAAGCCATATTTATCGTAATAAGTGTGTGATTGCTACTCTGTTATAAATCCTTCGAGTACTGTGTGTGTCAGCATTACTGATCCAGGGATGACACTGAAGCACAGAGACTTGACCGTTTGAGGACGGGTCGCTACAGTCAAGCCAGTGACGATGGAGATCACGACGATGCTTTGGAGATGGAGATTAAAGGCACAAGATGATGATGGCCATATCATGTCACATATTTTGATTGCATGTGATGTTTATCCTTTATGCATCTTATTTTGCTTAGTACGGCGGTAGCATTATAAGATGATCCCTCGCTAAATTTCAAGGTATAAGTGTTCTCCCTGAGTATGCACCGTTGCTACAGTTCGTCGCGCCGAGACACCACGTGATGATCGGGTGTGATAAGCTCTACGTTCACATACAACGGGTGCAAGCCAGTTTTGCAATGCAGAATACTCGGCTTAAACTTGACGAGCCTAGCATATGCAGATATGGCCTCGGAACACTGAGACCGGAAGGTCGAACATGAATCATATAGTAGATATGATCAACATAGTGATGTTCACCATTGAAAACTACTCCATCTCACGTGATGATCGGACATGGTTTAGTTGATGTGGATCACGTGATCATTTAGATGACTAGAGGGATGTCTATCTAAGTGGGAGTTCTTAATTAATATGATTAATTGAACTTTAATTTATCATGAACTTAGTACCTGGTAGTTTTTTGCATATCTATGTTGTTGTATACCAATGGCCCGTGCTACCGTTCCTTTGAATTTTAATGCGTTCCTAGAGAAAGCTAAGTTGAAAGATGATGGTAGCAACTACATGGACTGGGTCCGTAACTTGAGGATTATCCTCATTGTTGCACAGAAGAATTACGTCCTAGAAGCACCGCTAGGTGCAAGACTCGCTGCAGGAGCAACTCCAGACGTTATGAACGCCTGGCAGGGCAAAGCTGATGACTACTCGATAGTTTAGTGTGCCTTGCTTTACGGCTTATAATTGGGACTTCAAAGACGTTTTGAACGTCATGGAGCATATGAGATGTTCCAGGAGTTGAAGTTAATATTTCAAGCAAATGCCCGAATTGAGAGATATGAAGTCTCCAATAATTTCTATAGCTGCAAAATGGAGGAGAATAGTTCTGTCAGTGAACATATACTCAGAATGTCTGGGTACCACAACCACTTGACTCAACTGGGAGTAAATCTTCCTGATGATCGTGTCATTGACATAGTTCTTCAATCACTGCCACCAAGCTATAAAAGCTTAGTGATGAACTATAATATGCAAGGGATGGATAAGACAATTCCCGAGCTCTTCGCGATGCTAAAGGCTGCGGAGGTAGAAATCAAGAAGGAGAATCAAGTGTTGATGGCTAACAAGACCACTAGTTTCAAGAAAAAGAGCAAAGGGAAGAAGGGGAACTTCAAGAAGAACGGCAAGCAAGTTGCTGCTCAAGTGAAGAAACCCAAGTCTGGAGCAAAGCCTAAAACTGAGTGCTTCTACTGCAAAGGGACTGGTCACTGGAAGCGGAACTGCCCCAAATACTTGGCGGATAAGAAGGATGGCAAAGTGAACAAAGGTATATTTGATATACATGGTATTGATGTGTACTTTACTAGTTTTCATAGTAACCCTAGGGTATTTGATACCGGTTCAGTTGCTAAGATTAGTAACTCGAAACAGGAATTGCAAAATGAACAAAGACTAGTTAAGGGCGAAGTGACGATGTGTGTTGGAAGTGATTCCAAGGTTGATAAGATCACCATCGCACACTCCCTGTACCTTCAGGATTAGTGTTGAACCTAAATAAATGTTATTTGGTGTTTGCGTTGAGCATGAATATGATTGGATCAGTTTTTTTTGCAATACGGTTATTCATTTAAGTCAGAGAATAATTGTTGTTCTGTTTACATGAATAAAACCTTCTATGGTCATACACCCAATGTAAATGGTTTATTGAATCTCGATCGTAGTGATACACATATTCATAATATTGATGCCAAAAGATGCTAAGTTGATAATGATAGTGCAACATATTCGTGGCACTGCCGTTTAGGTCATATTGGTGTAAAGCGCATGAAGAAACTCCATGCAGATGGACTTTTGGAATCACTTGATTATGAATATTTGATGCTTGCGAACCATGCCTCTTGGGCAAGATGACTAAGACTCTGTTCTTCGGAACAATGGAGCGAGCAACTGACTTATTGGAAATAAGCCATACTGATGTATGTGGTCCAATGAGTGTTGAGGCTCGCGGCGGGTATCGTTATTTTTCTAACCTTCACAGATGATTTGACAAGATATGGGTATATCTAGTTAATGAAACACAATTCTGAAACATTTGAAGAAGTTCAAAGAATTTCGAGTGAAGTGGAGAATCATCGTAACAAGAAAAAAAAGTTTCTACGATCTGATTGCGGAGGCAAATATTTGAGTTACGAGTTTGGACTTCATTTAACACAATGTGGAATAGTTTCACAACTCACGCCACCTGGAACACCACAGCGTAATGGTGTGTCCGAACGTCGTAACCGTACTTTATTAGATATGGTGCGTGTTGGAAATATGCCCTAGAGGCAATAATAAATGGTTATTATTATATTTCTTTGTTCATGGTAATTGTCTATTATTCATGCTATAATTGTATTGTCCGGAAATCGTAATACATGTGTGAATACAAAGACCACAACCTGTCCCTAGTAAGCCTCTAGTTGACTAGCTCGTTGATCAACAGATAGTCGTGGTTTCCTGACTATGGACATTGGATGTCATTGATAACGGGATCACATCATTAGGAGAATGATGTGATGGACAAGACCCAATCCTAAGCATAGCATAAAAGATCGTGTAGTTTCGTTTGCTAGAGCTTTTCCAATGTCAAGTATCTTTTCCTTAGACCATGAGATCGTGCAACTCCCGGATACCGTAGGAGTGCTTTGGGTGTGCCAAACGTCACAACGTAACTGGGTGACTATAAAGGTGCACTACGGGTATCTCCGAAAGTGTCTGTTGGGTTGGCACGGATCGAGACTGGGATTTGTCACTCCGTGTGACGGAGAGGTATCTCTGGGCCCACTCGGTAATGCATCATCATAATGAGCTCAATGTGACTAAGGCGTTAGTCACGGGATCATGCATTGCGGTACGAGTAAAGAGACTTGCCGGTAACGAGATTGAACAAGGTATTGGGATACCGACGATCGAATCTCGGGCAAGTAACATACCGATTGACAAAGGGAATTGTATACGGGATTGATTGAATCCTCGACACCGTGGTTCATCCGATGAGATCATCGTGGAACATGTGGGAGCCAACATGGGTATCCAGATCCCGCTGTTGGTTATTGACCGGAGAGGCGTCTCGGTCATGTCTGCATGTCTCCCGAACCCGTAGGGTCTACACACTTAAGGTCCGGTGACGCTAGGGTTGTAGAGATATATGTATGCGGAAACCCGAAAGTTGTTCGGAGTCCCGGATGAGATCCCGGACGTCACGAGAGGTTCCGGAATGGTCCGGAGGTGAAGAATTATATATAGGAAGTCCAGTTTCGGCCACCGGGAAAGTTTCGGGGGTTATCGGTATTGTACCGGGACCACCGGAAGGGTCCCGGGGGTCCACCGGGTGGGGCCACCTGTCCCGGAGGGCCCCGTGGGCTGAAAGTGGAAGGGAACCAGCCCCTAGTGGGCTGGGGCGCCCCCCTTGGGCCTCCCCCCATGCGCCTAGGGTTGGGAACCCTAGGGGGGAGTTCCCCCTTGCCTTGGGGGGCAAGGCAACCCCTTCCCCCCTTGTGGCCGCCGCCCCCCTTGAGATCCCATCTCTTGGGGCTGGCGCCCCCCCAGGGGGCCTATATAAAGGGGGGAGGGCAGCACACAACAGCCTTGGGCGCCTCCCTCCTTCCCTGCAACACCTCTCTCTCTCTCGTGGAAGCTCGGCGAAGCCCTGCACGAGACCCGCTACATCCACCACCACGCCGTCGTGCTGCTGGATCTCCATCAACCTCTCCTTTCCCCTTGCTGGATCAAGAAGGAGGAGACGTCGCTGCACCGTACGTGTGTTGAACGCGGAGGTGCCGTCCGTTCGGCACTCGGTCATCGGTGATTTGGATCACGACGAGTACGACTCCGTCATCCACGTTCATTGGAACGCTTCCGCTCGCGATCTACAAGGGTATGTAGATGCACTCCCTTCCCCTCGTTGCTAGTATACTCCATAGATGCATCTTGGTGAACGTAGGAAAATTTTAAATTATGCTACGATTCCCAACAGTGGCATCATGAGCCAGGCCTATGCGTAGTTACTATGCACGAGTAGAACACAAAGCAGTTGTGGGCGTTGAGTTTGCCAATTCTTCTTGCCGCTACTAGTCGTTTCTTGTTTCGGCGGCATTGTAGGATGAAGCGGCCCGGACCGACCTTACACGTACGCTTACGTGAGACTGGTTCCACCGACTGACATGCACTAGTTGCATAAGGTGGCTAGCGGGTGTCTGTCTCTCCTACTTTAGTCGGAACGGATTCGATGAAAAGGGTCCTTATGAAGGGTAAATAGAAATTGGCAAATCACGTTGTGGTCATACGTAGGTAAGAAACGTTCTTGCTAGAAACCTACAAACCACGTAAAAACTTGCAACAACAATTAGAGGACGTCTAACTTGTTTTTGCAGCAAGTGCTATGTGATGTGATATGGCCAGAAGATGTGATGAATGATATATGTGATGTATGAGATTGATCATATTCTTGTAATAGGAATCACGACTTGCATGTCGATGAGTATGACAACCGGCAGGAGCCATAGGAGTTGTCTTTATTATTTTGTATGACCTGCGTGTCATTAAATAAACGCCATGTAAATTACTTTACTTTATTGCTAAACGCGTTAGCCATAGAAGTAGAAGTAATCGTTGGCGTGACGACTTCATGAAGACACAATGATGGAGATCATGATGATGGAGATCATGGTGTCATGCCGGTGACAAAGATGATCATGGTGCCCCGAAGATGGAGATCAAAGGAGCATGATGATATTGGCCATATCATGTCACTATTTGATTGCATGTGATGTTTATCATGTTTTTGCATCTTATTTGCTTAGAACGACGGTAGCAAGTAGGATGATCCCTTATAATAATTTCAAGAAAGTGTTCACCCTAACTGTGCACCGTTGCGAAGGTTCGTTGTTTCGAAGCACCACGTGATGATCGGGTGTGATAGATTCTAACGTTCGAATACAACGGGTGTTGACGAGCCTAGCATGTACAGACATGGCCTCGGAACACACGCAATACACTTAGGTTCACTTGACGAGCCTAGCATGTACAGACATGGCCTCGGAACACGGAGGACCGAAAGGTCGAGCATGAGTCGTATAGAAGATACGATCAACATGGAGATGTTCACCGATCTTGACTAGTCCGTCTCACGTGATGATCGGACACGGCCTAGTCGAATTCGGATCATGTTTCACTTAGATGACTAGAGGGATGTCTATCTGAGTGGGAGTTCATTAAATAATTTGATTATATGAACTTAATTATCATGAACTTAGTCTAAATCTTTACACTATGTATTGTAGATCAAATGGCCCACGTTGTCCTCAATTTCAACGCGTTCCTAGAGAAAACCAAGCTGAAAGATGATGGCAGCAACTATACGGACTGGGTCCGGAACCTGAGGATCATCCTCATAGCAGCCAAGAAAGATTATGTCTTAGAAGCACCGCTAGGTGAAGCACCAATCCCTGAGAACCAAGACGTTATGAACGCTTGGCAGCAGCGTGCTGATGATTACTCCCTCGTTCAGTGCGGCATGCTTTACAGCTTAGAACCGGGTCTCCAAAAGCGTTTTGAGAAACATGGAGCATATGAGATGTTCGAGGAGCTGAAACTGGTTTTTCAAGCTCATGCCCGGGTCGAGAGATATGATGTCTCCGACAAGTTCTTCAGCTGTAAAATGGAGGAGAACAGTTCTGTTAGTGAGCACATACTCAGAATGTCTGGGTTGCACAACCGCTTGTCTCAGCTGGGAGTTAATCTCCCGGATGACGCGGTCATTGACAGAATCCTCCAGTCGCTTCCACCAAGCTACAAGAGCTTTGTGATGAACTACAATATGCAGGGGATGGAAAAGACCATTCCCGAGGTATATTCAATGCTGAAATCAGCTGAGGTAGAGATCAGAAAAGAACATCAAGTGTTGATGGTGAATAAAACCACTAAGTTCAAGAAGGGCAAGGGTAAGAAGAACTTCAAGAAGGACGGCAAGGGAGTTGCCGCGCCCGGTAAGCCAGTTACCGGGAAGAAGTCAAAGAATGGACCCAAGCCCGAGACTGAGTGCTTTTATTGCAAGGGAAGTGGTCACTGGAAGCGGAACTGCCCCAAATACTTAGCGGACAAGAAGAAGGCCGGCAACACCCAAGGTATATGTGATATACTAGTAATTGATGTGTACCTTACCAGTACTCGTAGTAGCTCCTGGGTATTTGATACCGGTGCGGTTGCTCATATTTGTAACTCAAAACAGGAACTACGGAATAAACGGAGACTGGCGAAGGACGAGGTGACGATGCGCGTCGGGAATGGTTCCAAGGTCGATGTGATCGCCGTCGGCACGCTACCTCTGCATCTCCCTACGGGATTAGTTTTAAACCTCAATAATTGTTATTTAGTGCCAGCTTTGAGCATGAACATTGTATCTGGATCTCGTTTAATTCGAGATGGCTACTCATTTAAATCCGAGAATAATGGTTGTTCTATTTATTTGAGAGATATGTTTTATGGTCATGCCCCGCTGGTCAATGGTTTATTTTTGATGAATCTCGAACGTGATGTTACACATGTTCATAGTGTGAATACCAAAAGATGTAAAGTTGATAACGATAGTCCCACATACTTGTGGCACTGCCGCCTTGGTCACATTGGTGTCAAGCGCATGAAGAAGCTCCATGCAGATGGACTTTTGGAGTCTCTTGATTACGAATCATTTGACACGTGCGAACCATGCCTCATGGGTAAGATGACCAAGACTCCGTTCTCCGGAACAATGGAGCGAGCAACCAACTTATTGGAAATCATACATACCGATGTGTGTGGTCCAATGAGTGTTGAGGCTCGCGGAGGATATCGTTATGTTCTCACTCTCACTGATGATTTAAGTAGATATGGGTATGTCTACCTAATGAAACACAAGTCTGAAACCTTTGAAAAGTTCAAGGAATTTCAGAGTGAAGTTGAGAATCAACGTGACAGGAAAATAAAATTCTTACGATCAGATCGTGGTGGAGAATATTTAAGTCACGAATTTGGTACACACTTAAGGAAATGTGGAATAGTTTCACAACTCACGCCGCCTGGAACACCTCAGAGAAATGGTGTGTCCGAACGTCGTAATCGCACTCTATTGGATATGGTGCGATCTATGATGTCTCTTACCGATTTACCGCTCTCATTTTGGGGTTATGCTTTAGAGACTGCCGCATTCACTTTAAATAGGGCTCCGTCGAAATCCGTTGAGACGACACCGTATGAATTATGGTTTGGGAAGAAACCTAAGCTGTCGTTTCTAAAAGTTTGGGGATGCGATGCTTATGTCAAGAAACTTCAACCTGAAAAGCTCGAACCCAAATCGGAAAAATGCGTCTTCATAGGATACCCTAAGGAAACTATTGGGTATACCTTCTACCTCAGATCCGAAGGCAAGATCTTCGTTGCCAAGAACGGGTCCTTTCTGGAGAAGGAGTTTCTCTCGAAAGAATTGAGTGGGAGGAAAGTGGAACTTGATGAGGTGATAGTCACCCCTTCCGAACCGGAAAGTAGCGCAGCGCGGGAAAATGTTCCTGTGGTGCCTACACCGACTGGGGAGGAAGTTAATGATGATGATCATGAAGCTTCAGATCAAGTTACTGAACTTCGTAGGTCCACAAGGACACGTTCCGCACCAGAGTGGTACGGCAACCCTGTCCTGGAAATCATGTTGTTAGACAACGGTGAACCTTCGAACTATGAAGAAGCGATGGCGGGCCCGGATTCCGACAAATGGCTAGAAGCCATGAAATCCGAGATAGAATCCATGTATGAAAACAAAGTATGGACTTTGACTGACTTGCCCGATGAGCGGCGAGCCATAGAAAACAAATGGATCTTTAAGAAGAAGACGGACGCAGATGGTAATGTGACCATCTACAAAGCTCGACTTGTCGCTAAGGGTTATCGACAAGTTCAAGGGGTTGACTACGATGAGACTTTCTCACCCGTAGCGAAGCTGAAGTCCGTCCGAATCATGTTAGCAATTGCCGCATACTATGATTATGAGATATGGCAGATGGACGTCAAAACGGCATTCCTTAACGGCTTCCTTAAGGAAGAGTTGTATATGATGCAGCCGGAAGGTTTTGTCGATCCTAAGAATGCTAACAAAGTATGCAAGCTCCAACGCTCAATCTATGGGCTGGTGCAAGCATCTCGGAGTTGGAACATTCGCTTTGATGAGATGATCAAAGCGTTTGGGTTTACACAGACTTATGGAGAAGCCTGTGTTTACAAGAAAGTGAGTGGGAGCTCTGTAGCATTTCTCATATTATATGTGGATGACATATTATTGATGGGAAATGATATAGAATTCTTGGAAAGTATAAAGGCCTATTTGAATAAGTGTTTTTCAATGAAGGACCTTGGAGAAGCTGCTTATATATTAGGCATCAAGATCTATAGAGATAGATCAAGACGCCTCATTGGTCTTTCACAGAGTACATACCTTGACAAGATATTGAAGAAGTTCAGTATGGATCAGTCCAAGAAGGGGTTCTTGCCTGTATTGCAAGGTGTGCAATTGAGCACGGCTCAATGCCCGACCACGGCAGAAGATATAGAAGAGATGAGTGTCATCCCCTATGCCTCGGCCATAGGGTCTATTATGTATGCCATGCTGTGTACCAGACCTGATGTAAACCTTGCCGTAAGTTTGGTAGGAAGGTACCAAAGTAATCCCGGCAAGGAACACTGGACAGCGGTCAAGAATATCCTGAAGTACCTGAAGAGGACTAAGGATATGTTTCTCGTTTATGGAGGTGACGAAGAGCTCGTCGTAAAGGGTTACGTCGACGCTAGCTTCGACACAGATCTGGATGACTCGAAGTCACAGACCGGATACGTGTATATTTTGAATAGAGGAGCAGTAAGCTGGTGCAGTTGCAAGCAAAGCGTCGTGGCGGGATCTACATGTGAAGCGGAGTACATGGCAGCCTCGGAGGCAGCACAGGAAGCAGTCTGGATGAAGGAGTTCATTACCGACCTAGGGGTGATTCCCAATGCGTCGGGCCCGATGACTCTCTTCTGTGACAACACTGGAGCTATTGCCCTTGCGAAGGAGCCCAGGTTTCACAGGAAGACCAGGCATATCAAGCGTCGCTTCAACTCCATTCGTGAAAGTGTTCAAAATGGAGACATAGATATTTGTAAAGTACACACGGACCTGAATGTAGCAGATCCGTTGACTAAACCTCTCCCTAGGGCAAAACATGATCAACACCAGGACGCAATGGGTGTTCGATTCATCACAATGTAACTAGATTATTGACTCTAGTGCAAGTGGGAGACTGTTGGAAATATGCCCTAGAGGCAATAATAAATGGTTATTATTATATTTCTTTGTTCATGGTAATTGTCTATTATTCATGCTATAATTGTATTGTCCGGAAATCGTAATACATGTGTGAATACATAGACCACAACCTGTCCCTAGTAAGCCTCTAGTTGACTAGCTCGTTGATCAACAGATAGTCATGGTTTCCTGACTATGGACATTGGATGTCATTGATAACGGGATCACATCATTAGGAGAATGATGTGATGGACAAGACCCAATCCTAAGCATAGCATAAAAGATCGTGTAGTTTCGTTTGCTAGAGCTTTTCCAATGTCAAGTATCTTTTCCTTAGACCATGAGATCGTGCAACTCCCGGATACCGTAGGAGTGCTTTGGGTGTGCCAAACGTCACAACGTAACTGGGTGACTATAAAGGTGCACTACGGGTATCTCCGAAAGTGTCTGTTGGGTTGGCACGGATCGAGACTGGGATTTGTCACTCCGTGTGACGGAGAGGTATCTCTGGGCCCACTCGGTAATGCATCATCATAATGAGCTCAATGTGACTAAGGCGTTAGTCACGGGATCATGCATTGCGGTACGAGTAAAGAGACTTGCCGGTAACGAGATTGAACAAGGTATTGGGATACCGACGATCGAATCTCGGGCAAGTAACATACCGATTGACAAAGGGAATTGTATACGGGATTGATTGAATCCTCGACACCGTGGTTCATCCGATGAGATCATCGTGGAACATGTGGGAGCCAACATGGGTATCCAGATCCCGCTGTTGGTTATTGACCGGAGAGGCGTCTCGGTCATGTCTGCATGTCTCCCGAACCCGTAGGGTCTACACACTTAAGGTCCGGTGACGCTAGGGTTGTAGAGATATATGTATGCGGAAACCCGAAAGTTGTTCGGAGTCCCGGATGAGATCCCGGACGTCACGAGAGGTTCCGGAATGGTCCGGAGGTGAAGAATTATATATAGGAAGTCCAGTTTCGGCCACCGGGAAAGTTTCGGGGGTTATCGGTATTGTACCGGGACCACCGGAAGGGTCCCGGGGGTCCACCGGGTGGGGCCACCTGTCCCGGAGGGCCCCGTGGGCTGAAAGTGGAAGGGAACCAGCCCCTAGTGGGCTGGGGCGCCCCCCTTGGGCCTCCCCCCATGCGCCTAGGGTTGGGAACCCTAGGGGGGAGTTCCCCCTTGCCTTGGGGGGCAAGGCAACCCCTTCCCCCCTTTGTGGCCGCCGCCCCCCTTGAGATCCCATCTCTTGGGGCTGGCGCACCCCCCCAGGGGGCCTATATAAAGGGGGGGAGGGCAGCACACAACAGCCTTGGGCGCCTCCCTCCTCCCCTGCAACACCTCTCTCTCTCTCTCGTGGAAGCTCGGCGAAGCCCTGCACGAGACCCGCTACATCCACCACCACGCCGTCGTGCTGCTGGATCTCCATCAACCTCTCCTTCCCCCTTGCTGGATCAAGAAGGAGGAGACGTCGCTGCACCGTACGTGTGTTGAACGCGGAGGTGCCGTCCGTTCGGCACTCGGTCATCGGTGATTTGGATCACGACGAGTACGACTCCGTCATCCACGTTCATTGGAACGCTTGCGCTCGCGATCTACAAGGGTATGTAGATGCACTCCCTTCCCCTTGTTGCTAGTATACTCCATAGATGCATCTTGGTGAACGTAGGAAAATTTTAAATTATGCTACGATTCCCAACAGTGCGATCTATGATGTCTCTTACCGATTTAGCACTATCGTCTTGGGGTTATGCATTAGAGACAGCTGCATTCACGTTAAATAGGGCACCGTCTAATCCGTTGAGACAACACCGTATGAACTATGGTTTTGCAAGAAACCTAAGCTGTCGTTTCTTAAAGTTTGGGGCTGCGATGCTTATGTGAGAAAACTTCAACCTGATAAGCTCGAACCCAAATCGGAGAAATGTGTCTTCACAGGATACCCAGAAGAGACTGTTGGGTACACCTTCTATCACAGATCCGAAGGCAAGATATTCCTTGCTAAGAATGGATCCTTTCTAGAGAAGGAGTTTCTCTCGAAAGAAGTGAGTGGGAGGAAAGTAGAACTTGATGAGGTAATTGTACCTTCTCCCGAATTGGAAAGTAGTTCATCACAGAAATCAGTTCCAGTGATTCCTACACCAACACTACAAAAAAATACACTTCCGTGATGATACATGTTTGTCACAGTAGGTCGCGTTTTTTGTCATGCATGTACATCCATGAAAATTTTATGACAGAGTCAAGATAGTCATACCTATGCTATCGTAGAAGTGTTTCATGCCATTACCAAAATTATCATCACGGAAGTGTCCACTTCCATGACGATAAATCGCGCATCACAGAAGTGCTTTCGTCAAGGGTGACCGACACGTGGCATCCACCGTAACGGAACGCCGTTAAGCTACCGGGTCCGGTTTTGGATCTGATAACCCGTTAACAACCCGGACCAATGGGGATTTTCCACATGTAAAATCATCATTGGCCGGAGGAAACACGTGTTGCCTCACCGTTGGGACAGATGCCACCCACTCATTGGACAGGAGGCGCCTATGATAGGTCGACACGTGGCACGGCCCAACAGTGGCCCATTCCGGTAAAAAGGCCGGCCCAGTAAAAAATAGCAGGCCGGCCCATATAAGGCCTACTTGTGTCAGGTCCATTTAAGCCCACGACCCATATGAGATGTGCCAATTCGGCCCGTCAACGACCCGTTAATGATTTGACACCATTGCAGCCCATCGTCAGTTCGAGCCCATTAACAACCCGCTATATATTTGGGCAAAATATCGGCCCGATGAGATTTCGGCCTGTTAACAGCCCATTCAGTGGATGGGCCAATTTTCACGATGTACATCTTTCGGCCATTTAGCGACCCATTTAAATGTTGGGCTAATTTCCGGCCCGGTGTGTCTTTCAGCCTGTTGACGGCCCATAAATCAGTTGGGCCATTTGTAGTCGGACCTAAGTTTCGGCCTTTTAGCGACCCATTTAAGTGTTGGGCGAATTTCCGGCCCGGTCTGTCTTTCAGCCTGGTGACGACCCATATATCTGTTGGGCCATTTGTAGTCGGACCTGAGTTTTGGCCTTTTAGCGACCCATTTAAGTGTTGGGCCAATTCCCGGCCATGTGTGCCTTTCAGCCTGTTAACGGACCATAAATGAGTTGGGCCATTTGTAGTCGGACCTGAGTTTTGGCCTTTTAACGGCCCATGCCCTTCATGGTCCAATACCAGCCGGTTTCTCTTTCGGCCTGCTAAAGGCCCACAACACAGTTGGGCCATTTACAATACGACCTGACTTTCGGCCTCTTAGCGGCCCGTGCTCTTCATGGTCCAGTACAAGCCCGCTGTCTCTTTTGGCCTGCTAAAGTCCCACAGTATAGTTGGGCCATATGTAGCCCGAACTTAGTAACGGCCAGTTAACGGCCCGTGAAATCAATTGGGCCCTCCTGTTGCCCCCTTCGATGTCGGCCTGTTAACGACCCAGGAGTTAAGAGGGCCGACCATTAACTTTCAGCCTGGTAATGGCCCATTAACTTAATGGGCCCACTAAAGTTCATACATGTCTTTAGGCCAAATTAGATAATTTGAGACCATTACGACGAGCAATTATGCACAGGACCAAAACCGATCAGGCAAAGGTACGGCATACATGGAAAAACGTTGCACATCCAGCATATATTACAGGAAATTACATCCACTGGGCAATCAAAGATTGATGCCAGTGCAAATAAATGAACAGAACCTAACGATCTACAACGTCACAATCTGCAACCTCAGCACGGATGACGCCCATAAGCATGTGGGCAAGTTCTTGCTGCTTTGCTACACTGTCTCTAAAAACATTGATCAGTTGTTCTGTCTCACGACTCTGCACCTCTGATTCCTCCACCATTTCCATCATTCCTTCAGCCATTAATTGGTTCACAAACATACATTTTTTCCGTTGCATTCGAGACAGAGGATACTGAACAGATTCAGATGGCGATTTTGGCAGGCTTGTATTATTGATAGTGGAGAGTGTCTCGACCACTGCATCATAACATAAATTAGGAGGGGAACCAAACAGATTAATCATGA
This sequence comes from Triticum aestivum, assembly GCF_018294505.1. NCBI lineage: Eukaryota > Viridiplantae > Streptophyta > Magnoliopsida > Poales > Poaceae > Triticum > Triticum aestivum. The sequence continues at coordinate 67,630,353 of NC_057808.1, read as the reverse complement.
GTTATTGGCATATTACCTGGCCTAGATTTATTGGAAAGAAACAATGGGGTTGCCTTGCTGTTTTCAGAGTTTGTCTTCTTATCTTCAGCAGCCTACACCAAATTAAGACACTAGCATTGCTATCATTGGCCAAGTTAGATAATAGGAAAGCAACATTGGCACAACGAACGTTTGGGCAACTAGCCAACACCAAATTAACACAATATGGCACAATTATCATTAGCTAGGTAAGGTAATACGAAAGCAACATTGACATAATGAATGAATGGTCAACCAGAGCAGCAATACAATTCAGTAATGTGCATGATATGAGATAGTACACTCATGCAGCTCAGTATGCAAAACTACCAGGCAGTTTTCTTTTCAAAAATCAACATTGGCGCCTTTAACATTTTGCTACAATTAATTTTAGACCAGATAAAGGTTGGATTCACGCCGATTAACAAAATACATGCTGATGTAAAAATATAGTGATATACAACAGGTACTTACATCAGCATTGGAGCACAGAGAATTCCTGCAAGATATTTTCCTCGAATACAATCCCAATGAAGGAAGTCTTCTATCATTTAACCTTATTTTCTACAAGAGAGATGGGTAAGAAACATGTAGAAAATATGATCAGAATGCTATAAAATTTCATGATGCGAGGATACACACACGCTTCTTAGAATGGAGTTGACATTCTTTTGCTGGACTAGAGCGGACTAGTTCTTTGGCCACTGGAATATGCTAATTATTAGTGGGAGTTGGGTTTCTCTGTGCTGGAGCAGTATCTATGAAAAATGGAGTTGGTTTATTATCTCCTGGCGTTTGGATCTTTTGAAAAGACCTGGTTTGTAACCCTTCAGATTCTAACATGGCCGTCTTCCCCTTGCATGCTGTGACGCCCCTGATTTGACCGTACACTAATCATGCACGCAAATGTGTACGATCAAGATCAGGGACTCACGGGAAGATATCACAACACAACTCTACAACATAAATAAGTCATACAAGCATCATAATACAAGCCAGGGGCCTCGAGGGCTCGAATACAAGTGCTCGATCATAGACGAGTCAGCGGAAGCAACAATATCTGAGTACAGACATAAGTTAAACAAGTTTGCCTTAAGAAGGCTAGCACAAACTGGGATACAGATCGAAAGAGGCAAGGCCTCCTGCCTAGGATCCTCCTAACTACTCCTCGAAGCCGAACTCCACGTAAAATCATCCTCGGGATCTCTAGCTCCTGGACTCCAGCATCTGGTTGCGACAATTAGGTATAGAAAGGGGAAAAGAGGGAGAAAAGCAACCGTGAGTACTCATCCAAAGTACTCGCAAGCAAGGAGCTACACTACATATGCATGGGTATATGTGTAAAGGGTCATATCGGTGGACTGAACTGTAGAATGCCAGAATAAGAGGGGGATAGCTAATCCTATCGAAGACTACGCTTCTGGCAGCCTCCATCTTGCAGCATGTAGAAGAGAGTAGATTGAAGTCCTCCAAGTAGCATCGTATAGCATAATCCTACCCGGCGATCCCCTCCTCGTCGCCCGATTAGAGAGCGATCACCGGGTAATATCTGGCACTTGGAAGGGTGTGTTTTATTAAGTATCCAGTTCTAGTTGTCATAAGGTCAAGGTACAACTCCGGGTCGTCTTTTTACCGAGGGACACGGCTATTCGAATAGATAAACTTCCCTGCAGGGGTGCACCACATAACCCAACACGCTCGATCCCATTTGGCCGGACACACTTTTCTGGGTCATGCCCGGCCTCGGAAGATCAACACGTTGCAGCCCCACCTAGGCTCAACAGAGAGGTCAGCACGCCGGTCTAAACCCTATGCGCGTAGGGGTCTGGGCCCATCGCCCATTACACACCTGCACGTTGCGTACGCGGCCGGAAGCAGACCTAGCCCCCTTAATACAAGCGCGAGCTTACGGTCCAATGCGGCGCGCGCCACTCAGTCGCTGACGTCAAAAAGAGCTTCGGCTGATACCACGACGCCGGGATACCCATAACTACTCCTGCGTAGATGGTTAGTGCGTATAGACCAAATGGCCAGACTCAGATCAAATACCAAGAACTCGTTAAGCGTTATGTTGAAGTAACCGCGGACGCCATCCAGGGCCAGGCCCACCTCTCACCTAGGCGGTCTCAACCTGCCCTGTCGCTCCGCCACAAAGTAACAGTCGGGGGCCGTCAGGAACCCAGGCCCACCTCTACCGGGATGGAGCCACCTGTCCTTTCAGCCCCCTCATCAGAATCACTTGCGGGTACTCAACGAGCCGACCCGACTTTAGTCACCACATGTGTCATGTATATAAAGTATATAGTATATACCCGTGATCACCTCCCGCAGTGATCACGGCCCAGTAGTAAGCATGGCAGACGGACAAGAATGTAGGGCCACTGATGGAAAACTAGCATCCTATTCTAAGCAGTAGGATAGCAGGTAAGGGTAACAACTGTAGCAACAATGAGAGGCTATGCAACAGAATAGGGTTAACCGAAAGCAGTAACATGCTACACTACTCTAATGCAAGCAGTATAGAGAAGAATAGGCGATATCTAGTGATCAAGGGGGGGCTTGCCTGGTTGTTCTGGCAAGGAGGGGTCGTCAACACCGTAGTCGTACTGGGTAGCAGCGGCGTCGGTCTCGAGGTCTACCGGAGAAGAAGAGGGGGGAAGAAATAGTAAATACGGAGCACTCAAGACATCACAAAACATAACATGGCAATAAGCGGTGCTAGGGGTGCCCAATCGCGGTAGTAGGCGATACCGGCGAAGGGGGGAAACATCCGGGAAAGTTTTCCCGAAGTTTGGCATTTTTGGACAGATGAAACGGAGGGGGACAGTTGCAGGTTTGCTATGCTATGGACGCGTGGCAGATGAACAGACCACGTAGCCGGATTCGCCTCGTCGTTCTGAGCAACTTTCATGTATAAAACTTTTTCATCCGAGTTACAGATTATTTTATATGATTTTTCAAAGTTTTAAATGAATTTCTAAAATTTCAGGAATTATTATTAATTCGAAAATACACCTAAGTAATGCTAGATGCACCCGGTCCAGTGTGCCCAGCAGTGTATTAGAAGCTGACAAGTGGGGTCCGGGGGGGTCCAGTCAGCGGTTTAGTCAGCATGTTGACCAGTCAAAGCTGACTGGTCAACAAGGTCAAGGGGACCCACATGTAAGTGTCACGTGTGCTAAAAAATAGCTAGACTAAATTACACTAGAGGGGGCTACACGTCATAGGCTAACATATAACCTAACAATTACTAACCTAAATCTAGATTAGCCTAAACTAATTGAACATGGCCGGCCACACATACAGAACACACACGCACACACACCACGCAGCACACTCAGCCATGGCCTTGCCATGGCCAGCCGCATGCAGCAGCATAGCAACGCAACAGTAGGTTTGAGCAGCAGCAGGGTTGAGCAGCAGCCGTATGCAGCGATAGCAGCAGAACGCAGCACAGCACGCGAGTGGCCGAGCGGCAGTGGGCGCGCGCGCGTGGCCAGGAGGGGCGCAGTCCTAGCCAGAGGCACGCGGCCAAGCGCGGGGGCACACGCACGACCGCGAGGGCGGGGGCGCACAGTGCGCGGCCAAGGCACGACCACCGGCGACGGGGGCGAGCGCGGGGAACACGGGATGCGGGCACAGCGAGCGCGGCGCCAGGGGCGAGGCAGGGGCATGGCCCAAACGTGCGGCAGAAGAAAGCAGGCGTGGCCATGGGTAGGAGCAGCACGTACGGGTACGTGTACACGGGAGCTCGGACGAGTTCGGGGACGGCGGCTACGACGACGAAATCGAGAGGGGGAGAGGGGGTTTTGGAAGAGGAGCTCACAACGGTTCCAATGGAGTCGACGGGGAGGCCGGAGGTGGACCGGAGCCGTGGTAAACGACACCGGTCGCCGGCGATGTACGCGACGAAGATGCGCCCGATGGCGAGCGGACAGGGCGGCTGCGCTCGATTTGATGCTCGGGATGGACGAGGTGGACCGTGGCGGTTCTTCTGGGCACCTTCTTGCGGTGCGAGGAGCGCGGTGGCCGCGGCATCGACGACGACATGACGACGGCCGAGCTCGGGCGGCTCGTGCGAGAGGGATAAGGGAGGAGTGGATCTGGGGAAGGGGGTGTAGCGAGAGGGGGAGAGAGGATGAGGGGGGTGCAAGGGCAAGTGGGGAGGCGAGAGGGACGAGGCGTCGCCTTTATCCCCTCGCCGACGGGGACGGCGAGACGGTCCGGCGGGGACGAGCGGGCGCGGGTGCGGTCGGTCGAGCAGTAGGAGGAGGAGGAGGGAGGAGACCGAGAGCTGGGCTGGGCCGGCTGGTGCGCGGCCTGGTTGGGCCAGGTGGTTGGGTGGGCTAAGGCCCAGGAAGAGGGGGTGCGTCCCTTTTCTGTTTATCTTTTTCATTTACCCTTTTTTATAGTTTTCTGTTTTGTAATTATTTTAGATAGCAAATGACTTTCATGTAATATGAAACTTGACCATAAATCACATTGCAGTTTTAGTCATTGCCACGAAAGTTTGGGGAGGGATTTAAAATAGTTTGAAATTGTTTAATAATTAAAAAGCACTTAATAATTATTTTTAGCCAAAGTTATAATCACAAAAGGGGATTTAAGTACTTTACAAAGTGTTGGGTCACCACCATAACTAGTTATGGAACATTTGCCACACTTTGAACATTTTCTTTTTCGTGTTTGAGAAATTTGAATTCTGGCTTTATTTGAATTTGAGTTCGAACTAAGATTTGGATCAAGCGAGGATTAGCAACAGTAATATGATGACAAGGCACCATTAGCAAAGGATTACTGTAGCTTGACACTGGGGGTGTTACAAATCTCCTCCACTACAAGAAATCTCGTCCCGAGATTTAAGTGGGGAAGTAAAGAGTAACTTCGGGTGTACTGACCCTTATAGGGTTAATTGTCTGGTGAACAATGCAGGGAATGTGACAGAAGTATCTCTCGAGTTGAAATTTAATAAAACATCGAGAGCAAAGTATGAAGGTACCATGAGAAGTTTTAATGGGCAGACAATCATTCGATACCTAATCAAAAGGTGAAAGGGGTTCAGAGCAACAACAACAAAAAATTATTGCGTCTGATACTAGAATAGATCACCAGGAAGGTAGCTCATGAATTACGTACGAAGGCAAGTGAAAAAGGATACTTCGGAATCAAGGATGTACAGGAGTCAGGTTTCGATCCTGTGGAACTGTGGGTTATTGGCCCACCATGTGGTTCAAAAGTAGGAAGGACGCCGACATATTGCACGGTCATGGTAGCAAGGCATGGCAGAGGATAGCTTGTTAGTTATGTTGGCAACAACGTTGGTACCAAGGGCGAGGGACAAAGAGAACCATTTTCCTGCTCGTTGAAACGAGGCGGACCAATAGGCAAAGTTCTCGTCCATCGGGGGTTACCAGGATGTCGTCAGCAATAGTAACAGGGTTCACACTGACGGAGTTGTAAACCGAGGTGTTTCCATAAGCAGGGAATTATTTCTGCTTATAACATATATAGATCACAAGAAAGGTTAAGCAAACCAATGGAGAGGAAAATGTGTTTATACACAAGATTTAGGAGTGTAACTTTTCCCAAGGAAAAGTAGAGCATGATATACATGTTAGATCAACAAGTACATCACCATTTGGATAAAGGGGCAAGGGAATTCATGATGTTATACATACAACGGTGTTTGGATAATAGAGCAAGAACATTTGGCAATGCACTTCCAATGTTCTTGTTGTTGTTCGGCGTACCACAGTCATGCTTCGAGGTAACATTAACATGGTGTTTCAAGCAAGATTGAATCTGCAGGTCACAAGAAGTACAAAGGAACAATTCCAAGAATGTCAAGGAACGTAAGATATAATCAAAACATGACCAAGTCTGTATTGGCAGGAAGTCAAGGATGGTGTCGATGACAATCACGAATCATCGACGGGCAAGGATGGTATTTCTCCTCAAGAATTTGATTGATATCTTAGAGCAAGGCAGTATATTGATGGTGATCACGACCAAATTTTGTCGAGAGGCTCTATGAAGATGCCATCAAGCAGCAATGACATCAAGCAAAAGGAATGATGAAGCAAAGGCTATTGAAACCACGGGTAGGACACAAACTCGAAATCAAGTTTGCTGTTCAAGGAGAAGTGATATGACGAGGAAGATCGACGCAAGATTAGCTCACTGTCGAAATTTGTGCGCTGGGAAGGTCCAGGTAGCACAGTTAAAATCGGCACGATAATGACATAGCCGAGCAGGCTAGGAATGACTTGAAGGATTATTAAACTCGTAAGCAACAAAAATTACTTAGAGTTATTGAATCGGAGTGCGGAATTGATTCACTTATCGGTGTCCTTGAGGGGTTCTAACAACTCAGAACCCGTTGGAAAAATGGAATCGGCAAGAATATTAGTTGATGAAGAACTCATAAGAAGTTAAGTAGTTCCTTGTCATTCTCGAGATACCACGGGGGTAATACTCGACGACAGACCAAAGTGGAGGTTGGACGGGGGTATTGCTTTGCAGAGGACAAGTGCTTAAACTTGCACGAGAAATGGTATTTAAAGGAGAACATGGTCGGAACCACGATTGCAAAAGGATCAATACACAGATACTAGACGATATCATATCAAGGAAATAGTTATTATTACAAGAAGCTTTAAGATAGGATCTACATCGTGTCCATGGGCATGAACACAAAGTTCAAGGTCGACTCCCACTTCTCCAATGCATAACCTTTCATTCACTTCTCGCATTCGATAAAGGCATTAGTGTTGAAAGTTTTACCTGGTGAAATACCAGATGAGTATGGCCCGTGAAATCTTTCGGGCTCACATAGATTAGGTAAGGCATTGGTTCAACCCATCGAGGCATCTTAGGAACATATACCACAATATTTTTGGAGTAATTAACACAAGCTCGAAAGTAGAGCATGGTTCACAAAGCAGAGGATACAATTTACCAAAGGCATCATGTATCCGAGGAAAAGCTCACAAGCTTATTTAATATGAAGGACATTGTCAGATAAAATCCGACAAAAGGGTCTGGTGGTCCACAAGGGATCTGATGTGAGCATCGGTACTCAACCAGAGGAAGAAAGAATGCCAGGAGATCAGATTATAGAAACAACTGACTAACTCAAAGCTCAATGCAAAGGAATTATAATTTCAAATTCAAGGGATCAGAAGCAATGCTCTGATTAGGGATGGATAAGTTGAATAGCCTTAGGTGTACAATCAATGGCAAATTTGATTGGTCGAGATCCAGCTCATGTTAAAAATGATGTCTGAGCCGGAAGGATGAATTCTAGGATCTGATTGAGGATTGTGAGCATTCGCAACATATTGAATCAATGGAACAAAAAGATAATGCCAAAGGGTGCCAATAAGATTTCGAGACTTATGGGATTAATCATAATGCTAGTAAGCATGAATTTCAAGAGCAATAGGCTCCTGAGGATTTTCGGAAGATCGAATAGTATTTTGAAGACTATTGTGAAATACATGAATCAACTGGGGACGAGTCGATACTCGGTAGGTGCGAGTAATTATCCGTATGGGTATTTCTGCGGCAAGGAACTACAAGGCAGTGGTACAAGGGATTCTTAAAAAGCCGGAGAGCAATTCGATGTATCTGGTAATAACAAGAGAAACTCAGAGTAATTGTATGAACAACAAGTGTATGTTGTTATCCATATGGATATATCGGTAGTAGGGAATTGAAAAGGCAGAGGGCACAAGGGTCTCGGGAATGATCGAAGAGTATCTTCAACATCTTCTGGTGCAGTCGGCGACCATCTGTGATAAAGGGCTCTCCGGGAGAAAGTATTTATGAGAGCCTACAGTTAGTCTTTATAGCAAAATCATTTAACCCGAATAGGAGAGAGATCAGAGTCCCAAAGTATAGACAAGGAGTAAAAGATCCTAATACCACCCAATGGCGACGTGGGCCCGTAAGACACACATCCATGTTAGTAAAAGTTTTGTAATGTCTAGACTTGACTTCGGCCAAGGAGTTGGAAAGGGGGATTCCTACAGGCAGTTGGCTCTGATACCAACTTGTGACGCCCCCGATTTGACCGTACACTAATCATGCACGCAAATGTGTACGATCAAGATCAGGGACTCACGGGAAGATATCACAACACAACTCTACAACATAAATAAGTCATACAAGCATCATAATACAAGCCAGGGGCCTCGAGGGCTTGAATACAAGTGCTCGATCATAGATGAGTCAGCGGAAGCAACAATATTTGAGTACAGACATAAGTTAAACAAGTTTGCCTTAAGAAGGCTAGCACAAAAGTAGCAACGATCGAAAAGGCAAGGCCTCCTGCCTAGGATCCTCCTAACTACTCCTCGAAGCCGAACTCCACGTAAAATCATCCTCGGGATCTCTAGCTCCTGGACTCCAGCATCTGGTTGCGACAATCAGGTATAGAAAGGGGAAAAGAGGGAGAAAAGCAACCCTGAGTACACATCCAAAGTACTCGCAAGCAAGGAGCTACACTACATATGCATGGGTATATGTGTAAAGGGTCATATCGGTGGACTGAACTGTAGAATGCCAGAATAAGAGGGGGATAGATAATCCTGTCGAAGACTACGCTTCTGGCAGCCTCCATCTTGCAGCATGTAGAAGAGAGTAGATTGAAGTCCTCCAAGTAGCATCGTATAGCATAATCCTACCCGACGATCCCCTCCTCGTCGCCCTGTTAGAGAGTGATCACCGGGTTATATCTGGCACTTGGAAGGGTGTGTTTTATTAAGTATCCAGTTCTAGTTGTCATAAGGTCAAGGTACAACTCTATGCGCGCAGGGGTCTGGGCTCATCGCCCATTGCACACCTGCACGTTGCGTACGCGGCCGGAAGCAGACCTAGCCCCCTTAATACAAGCGCGAGCTTACGGTCCAATGCGGCGCGCGCCACTCAGTCGCTGACGTCAAAAAGAGCTTCGGCTGATACCACGACGCCGGGATACCTATAACTACTCCCGCGTAGATGGTTAGTGCGTATAGACCAAATGGCCAGACTCAGATCAAATACCAAGAACTCGTTAAGCGTGTTATGTTGAAGTAACCGCGGACGCCATCCAGGCCAGGCCCACCTCTCACCTAGGCGGTCTCAACCTGACCTGTCGCTCCGCCACAAAGTAACAGTCCGGGGCCGTCAGGAACCCAGGCCCACCTCTACCGGGATGGAGCCACCTATCCTTTCAGCCCCCTCATCAGAATCACTTGCGGGTACTCAACGAGCCGACCCGACTTTAGTCACCACATGTGTCATGTATATAAAGTATATAGTATATACCCGTGATCACCTCCTGAAGTGATCACGGCCCAGTAGTAGCATGGCAGACGAACAAGAATGTAGGGCCACTGATGGAATAAACTAGCATCCTATTCTAAGCAGTAGGATAGCAGGTAAGGGTAACAATTGTAGCAACAATGAGAGGCTATGCAACAGAATAGGGTTAACCGAAAGCAGTAACATGCTACACTACTCTAATGCAAGCAGTATAGAGAAGAATAGGCGATATCTAGTGATCAAGGGGGGGCTTGCCTGGTTGTTCTGGCAAGGAGGGGTCGTCAACACCGTAGTCGTACTGGGTAGCAGCGGCGTCGGTCTCGAGGTCTACCGGAGAAGAAGAGGGGGGGAAGAAATAGTAAATACGGAGCACTCAAGACATCACAAAACATAACATGGCAATAAGCGATGCTAGGGGTGCCCAATCGCGGTAGTAGGCGATACCGGCGAAGGGGGGAAACATCCGGGAAAGTTTTCCCGAAGTTTGGCATTTTTGGACAAATGAAATGGAGGGGGACAGTTGCAGGTTTGCTATGCGTGGGACGCGTGGCAGATGAACGGACCGCGTATCCGGATTCGTCTCATCGTTCTGAGCAACTTTCATGTATAAAACTTTTTCATCCGAGTTACAGATTATTTTATATGATTTTTCAAAGTTTTAAATGAATTTCTAAAATTTCAGGAATTATTATTAATTCGAAAATACACCTAAGTAATGCTAGATGCACCCGGTCCAGTGTGCCCAGCAGTGTATTAGAAGCTGACAAGTGGGGTCGGGGGGTCCAGTCAGCGGTTTAGTCAGCATGTTGACCAGTCAAAGCTGACTGGTCAACAAGGTCAAGGGGACCCACATGTAAGTGTCACGTGTGCTAAAAATAGCTAGACTAAATTACACTAGAGGGGGCTACACGTCATAGGCTAACATATAACCTAACAATTACTAACCTAAATCTAGATTAGCCTAAACTAATTGAACATGGCCGGCCACACATACAGAACACACACGCACACACGCAGCCATGCAGCCTTGCCATGGCCAGCCGCATGCAGCAGCATAGCAACGCAACAGTAGGTTTGAGCAGCAGCAGGGTTGAGCAGCAGCCGTATGCAGCGATAGCAGCAGAACGCAGCACAGCACGCGAGTGGCCGAGCGGCAGTGGGCGCGCGCGCGTGGCCAGGAGGGGCGCGGTCCTAGCCAGAGGCACGCGGCCAAGCGCGGGGGCACGCGCACGACCGCGAGGGCGGGGGCGCACAGTGCGCGGCCAAGGCACGACCACCGGCGACGGGGGCGAGCGCGGGGAACACGGGATGCGGGCACAGCGAGCGCGGCGCCAGGGGCGAGGCAGGGGCATGGCCCAAACGTGCGGCAGAAGAAAGCAGGCGTGGCCATGGGTAGGAGCAGCACGTACGGGTACGTGTACACGGGAGCTCGGACGAGTTCGGGGACGGCGGCTACGACGACGAAATCGAGAGGGGGAGAGGGGGTTTTGGAAGAGGAGCTCACAACGGTTCCAATGGAGTCGACGGGGAGGCCGGAGGTGGACCGGAGCCGTGGTAAACGACACCGGTTGCCGGCGATGTACGCGATGAAGATGCGCCCGATGGCGAGCGGACAGGGCGGCTGCGCTCGATTTGATGCTCGGGGTGGACGAGGTGGACCGTGGCGGTTCTTCTGGGAACCTTCTTGCGGTGCGAGGAGCGCGGTGGCCGCGGCATCGACGACGACATGATGACGGCCGAGCTCGGGCGGCTCGTGCGAGAGGGATAAGGGAGGAGTGGATCTGGGGAAGGGGTGTAGCGAGAGGGGGAGAGAGGATGAGGGGGGTGCAAGGGCAAGTGGGGAGGCGAGAGGGACGAGGCGTCGCCTTTATCCCCTCGCCGACGGGGATGACGAGACGGTCCGGTGGGGACGAGCGGGCTGGGGTGCGGTCGGTCGAGCAGTAGGAGGAGGAGGAGGGAGGAGACCGAGAGCTGGGCTGGGCCGGCTAGTGCGCGGCCTGGTTGGGCCAGGTGGTTGGGTGGGCTAAGGCCCAGGAAGAGGGGGTGCGTCCCTTTTCTGTTTATCTTTTTCATTTACCGTTTTTTATAGTTTTCTGTTTTGTAATTATTTTAGATAGCAAATGACTTTCATGTAATATGAAACTTGACCATAAATCACATTGCAGTTTTAGTCATTGCCACGAAAGTTTGGGGAGGGATTTAAAATAGTTTGAAATTGTTTAATAATTAAAAAGCACTTAATAATTATTTTTAGCCAAAGTTATAATCACAAAAGGGGATTTAAGTACTTTACAAAGTGTTGGGTCACCGCCATAACTAGTTATGGAACATTTGCCACACTTTGAACATTTTCTTTTTCGTGTTTGAGAACTTTGAATTCTGGCTTTATTTTAATTTGAGTTCGAACTAAAATTTGGATCAAGCGAGGATTAGCAACAGTAATATGATGACAAGGCACCATTAGCAAAGGATTACTGTAGCTTGATACTGGGGGTGTTACACATGCCTTATATTGAAGAATGGTGCTTCAATTATAAAACATGCTACAGCAGAGATGGAATAGGTACTGAAGAATAGAACGGCATGACATATTGACATGTATTCCCTCCATCCGGAAATAAATAGTTGGGTCTAGGCGTATTTCAGTTCTAGATACATCCAGTTTTATCCATTTCTGCGACATGTAATCCGGACGGAGGGAGTATGATGTAAGAGCTAGGGATACGACAGGACAACACAGTAAAAAAACACTGAAACCCCACTACAGAACCAAAGTAATCAAACCCACTGGTATGAGATAGTACACTCATGCAGCTCAGGATGCAAAACTACCAGGAAGTTTGCCTTACAAAAATCAACATTGTGGCCTTTAATCATACATTTTGCTACAACTAAATTTCGATCAGATAAAGGTTGGATTCACGCCGATTAACAAAATACATGCTGATGTAAAAATATAGTGATATACAACAGGTACTTACATCTGCATTGGAGCACAGAGAATTCCTGCAAGAGTCTTTCCTCACAGACGATACCAGTGCAGAAATTCTTCTATCTGTTAAGCTTATTTTCTAAAAGAGAGATGGGTAAGAAACATGTAGAAAATATGATTAGCATGCTATAAAATTTCATGATGCAAGGATACACACACGCTTCTTAGAATGGAGTTGACATATTTTTGCTGGACTGGAGCGGACTAGTTCTTTGGCCACTGGAATCTGCTTATTATCAGTAGGCGTTGGGTTTCTCTGTGCTGGAGCAGTATCTATAAAAACTGGAGTTGGTTTATTATCTCCTGGCATTTGGATCTTTTGCAAAGACCTGGTTTGTAACCCTTCAGATTCTAACATAGTCGTCTTCCCCTTGCATGCCTTGTATAGAAGAATGGTGCTTCAATTATAAAACATGCTACAACAGAGAGATGGAATAGGTACTGAAGAATAGAAAGGCATGACATATTGACATGTATTCCCTCCATCCGGAAAAATGGATGGGTCTAGGCGTATTTCAGTTCTAGATACATCCTTTTTTATCCATTTCGGCAACATGTAATCCGGACGGAGGGAGTATGGTGTAAGAGCTAGGGATACGACAGGACAATATAGTAAAAAAAATTAGTTGAATGTAAAACTATATGCTAGCGGAATACGTACAGAAAAAACTAAGGCAACATACACGTGTATGATTGGGAAACTAAGATGGCATTTCAACAGAGCATAGAACAACACTTCAATGTAAAAAAACATGGTATGGTAGACAGATGAAGTACATACTGATGAATAACAATGCATAAGATATTCAGAAGCATGATGTCCAAATTAAGAAGATGGCATTGCGATAGAGTAGAATGACAGTACTTGAATTTTAAAACATGTTATCATGAATGGAATAGGTACTGAAAAACAGGAAGGCATGACATATTTACATGCATGATCAGCATGCTAAGCACATGGCATTGCAACAGAGTAGATACACTTAAGGACATTATATGCATGTTGTACCCATATAACGGGCCAAGTTAGAGCAAGGACCTTGTGGGGTAAAGAGGATTCAACATCTTTCTGCAAGTCTTCTGAAGAACTACCTTTACATGTTCCAGCATATTGGGTATCATTGACATCAAGTTTATTGGCCTTTACATTGCTCCGTGAGGTTCTTGTGGATATATCAGTGTGTGCAATTATATCTGACATGCATGGAAGACAACTAGTAGTTAGATTTATGTAATGAGTGCCTGTAGGAGAGGACATAAATAGTAGGACTGGGGTTAACTAGCAGCAACAGGTCTCAAAAACTAAAGGGAGAACACAGATGAAAGCTACAGAATATGTATCATTTGGACTCGAGATTAACTAGATGGCACACAAAAGTATTAAAGAACAACATAGGTAATACTAGAAGTGGTATAATACTATAATCACCAGCCTATGGGATAGCATTGGCTGATGGATGATAACTATGGAACAACGTTACCTAAATAACAAGTATCTTAGCTGAACTATGGAACAACGTTAACTCCTGAACAAGACCCGTAAGAGATTAGCATGAATATACAGTGAAATGTGATAATCTATTTTCCATGCTTAGATGAATAATAAAGCCATAAATGTTGCACACAAGTAAGTTGAGGGTACAACCTATCTGGCCGCCATCCATAGGAGTGAGCATCATGTGCTGACTTGTCAATGGCCCTGCAGTTGTTGTGGTTGTCCATGTCGGGCACGCGCATTCGATGCAGGGAGCTCTTGACTGGGGACTATAGCTCCCTTCTGGTGTATGCTTCCCTTGTTGGAGCAGCTGCGGTGAGTCGGAAGACGGTGTGTCTAAAGATGCAGATAACGCATAACGTTAAGAACGACACATCTCTTTGATTTGAAGAAATACTCCAAGAGATCAACAGCAAGGTACGAGAGTGGTCACACGTCTGTTGACTGAAGACTAAATTGGGGTCACACAATTTTATTTTATTTTGGTACTGTCCGATCTACGCTGGATGGCTTGATGGCCGTCTTGTGCCTCCCGGTTGACACTGTTAGGAATCTTCCCGAAGAGCCAGCGACCAACGGCAGAGCAGCCTGCCTCCGCCGTCCGTGGCCCCGGCCAAAACCCCGCTCCCCGCCCCACCGCACTGCCGTGGTTGCGCCGCCCCCGGGCCAATCCACAAAGACTCCCGTCATCCAGATCCGGCGGAGGTAGTACCTTCAACCCACGCAACTCTAAGATAGCCATCTAAGCGCTGCATCCGCGGCGAACTTGCGGCCCCGGACCCTTACGTTAGACACCAGCCAACCGGCAGCCTAGGAGCTCCGCCGCCTCGAGGGGTGCTGCTTCCCATTGGGAATCGATTGGCCCAGAATAAAAATTCAGACAACTGACGCCTAAATAAAGTGATTTGAGATGAGGGTGCGACCTATGTGGCAGCATGGTGAAGTAGGCAGGTCCACCTGCCGAGTCGGTGAGGCCGGCGCGGTTGCGGTGGCGTCCGGCGGCAGGGAAACAGCGATGTCGCGACGGTCGACAGCTACGAGGAAGCAGCGCCGGGACTCTGGACGGATCCAAAGTTGGAGCCGCTCCGGTGCCGTGAACAACAGCGGGGGTGAATCGGCTTCGGTATGGTTCACGCGGCCGTCATCGAGGCAGCTCCAGCAGCACGGAGTAAGAGGCACACGGCCCAGTGCACGACGGCAAATGGACAGCGTCTCCGGCATTAGGGAGGAGGGCGGCTGTGAAATTGGTGCGGTGGGGGGCGCCATGGAGGAGGGGCTGAGGTTTCGCGGCTCGGGAGAAGGGAGCTTCCGAGGAGAAGGTGATTTGGCGCCCACGAGGTATGAATGTGGGGGGGGGGGAATTGGGAGGGGAGTGGAACCATGTTTTACGGACGCATTTGTCTGAAATGTGAGGGGGAGTTACAGTACTACCCCTGCCTTTAGGCTTCTCGGATTGGGTCTGTGTACTGAGGGTCGGGGATAGTAGAGTAACTTTGCTTCTCCCCAAATAGTGGGCGGGAGCGATTTCGGGCGAGGAGGGCGTGTTTTGAAATATAGTGGGCGCGAGCGATTTCGGGCGAGGAGAGCATGTTTTGAAATAGTGGGCGCAAGCTATTTCGGGCGAGGAGAGCATGTTTTGCCGACCATGGTTTATGAATTATTCGGCACATGTCATTTCGGCCGATGAGAAGGCGCGCTTGGATGAAGTTACGAACCTACCCTCGATGTACAACGGGCCAATTAATGTGTGTCGCACATAGGACGGTAATTTCGTGTCTCCCATTTATTTGCTCGGCCGAATTCCACCGAGCAGAGGATGTTTAACGGTTCGTTCAAAATTTGGGAGAATGAGCATCCACGTCTACCTTACCAAGTCGATTCGAATCAAATTTTGAAATATTAGCTTGCCACTTCTTTTTTAGATGGAGAGATGATGCTCGGGAGTAATGTGTTTTTGCATGCTCGCTGCTAGCGATTTACTATATGACAAATAGTTGACCCACTCAAAAACCGGAATCAATCCCAAAATGAAATATCTCGATTCAATGAAATAGCTCGTTCACCAGGTCAAAATAGTGAACTAAATCCAAAATTGAACACCTCAATCGAGTAGCATGTTGTACAATATTATAGTACTCCATAAACATGTTGAAAGTCAAATTAATGAACTTGTTTGATATACGCATATATCCGTTCATGTGTGGATTGCAGACAACATGTTCTCCAATTTAAATATTTGAATGCAAGTTTATATCGAAACATGGTTTATATCAGTCTTTGATGCATAAAACGCGACCTGCCCCTCTCCCGGACTCCTACTCTCTCTCTCTCTCTCTCTCTCTCTCTCTCTCTCTCTCTCTCTCTCTCTCTCTCTCTCTCTCTCTCTCTCTCGCCGACAATCTTCAATTCTATCGCACGCATCCAACACACAAACCTTGTTGGTCCCTCTCGCTTTCTCTCCATCTCTCTCTCTCTCTTTGTGTGTGTGTGGGGGGGGTCTTTCTAGTTCGCATGCATATATACTCCATCTATAGGTCTCTCTCGCACACTATGTATGATTCTCTAGTCCAAGCTAGATATCTTGGGTGCACTCATCGTACGCACACAAATTCCTTGGCTCGTTACCCGTAACTCTCTCGCGCACCACTCTGTCGCCTCGGAGCTCTTCCCCCTCTCTCTCAAACTGTCCATCTACCTGGGTCACACATACACATGCATATCTCACTCGCACTCGATAGGCCCATCTAAAACTCTATCTCTCTCCCTCGTTCTCTCTCCTTCTCACACGCACACACACAATCTCATGCCTAGCTAGCCAAGTATGATGGTCTCTCACTCAATTGTAGGCACATGCAGTCCCCCCTATATGTATATGACTAGCTAATCTTAGTCTCCATCACAAACATGTGCATGGTCTATCTCGATTTCTCTCTCTCTCTCTCTCTCTCTCGCCGACAATCTTCAATTCTATCGCACGCATCCAACACACAAACCTTGTTGGTCCCTCTCGCTTTCTCTCCATCTCTCTCTCTCTCTTTGTGTGTGTGTGGGGGGGGGTCTTTCTAGTTCGCATGCATATATACTCCATCTATAGGTCTCTCTCGCACACTATGTATGATTCTCTAGTCCAAGCTAGATATCTTGGGTGCACTCATCGTACGCACACAAATTCATTGGCTCGTTGCCCGTAACTCTCTAACGCACCACTCTGTCGTCTCGGAGCTCTTCCCCCTCTCTCTCAAACTGTCCATCTACCTGGGTCACACATACACATGCATATCTCACTCGCACTCGATAGGCCCATCTAAAACTCTATCTCTCTCCCTCGTTCTCTCTCCATCTCACACGCACGCACACACAATCTCATGCCTAGCTAGCCAAGTATGATGGTCTCTCACTCAATTGTAGGCACACGCAGTCCCCCCATATGCATATGACTAGCTAATCTTAGTCTCCATCACAAACATGTGCATGGTCTATCTCGATTTCTCTTGGGGCATCTTTCTATCGTGCACGCACCTCCGTCGATCTCCCACCCATATAGTCCCCTCACGATCTTGAGGGGGTCTCTCTATCACAAACACACCCTCTCACCCTCCCCATGCGTCCATGTTCTCCATGTGTCCCTCTCAACCTTTGTTCCTTGTTGGCCAGACCTCTATTGGACATGTGCTATAGGGGTGTCTCTCTCCGTTGCAAAAAATCACACACTAGCTATCTTCGTGTATCTCCTCGCCTCGCTTTTCTATCACGGAGATGCATGCGTGATATGTTCTCCTAAGAAATGAAAAAACACACACTCTCTCTAATTTATCGTTTGTTGTCACTTTCTCTTTCACACACATACTCTTTTTGCACACTTACTCATTCTCCTTCACACGCACTTGATCTCTCTCGACTTAGGCACTCTCCTCGGTCCATAGCATATTGATTTATTGAAAAGTCAAACATCACAAAGTTTGACCATGTACATGGAGAAAAACAATTACATCTAGAACGACAAACATATACCATTAGATTCACCATGAGATGTAGTTTCGTATGATGTATCTTTGGTATTGAAGATATAAATAACATTTGTGTAAACCTGATCAAAGTTTCCAAAGTTTGACTTCTAAAAAATTACATGCACTGCATTATCGAGCGGATGGAATATCTCTTTCCCCCTCTCAGCTATCTGACGCACCACTCAGCCTTATCGGGGCTCCTCAATCTCTCTCAAACTTTATATCTCCCTGTTTCACACATACACATGTCTCGCTCGCGCTATACATATAGACCCATCCAACACTCTCCGCCCTTGTTCTCTCTCTATGTGACACGCACCCCCCTAATAAGTACCATAATCCCTCACTCCATCATAGGCGCAAGCACTCCCGCCCACCCCCCTAAGTATGATTATCTCTCACTAGCCATCAGGAACACACGTATTGTCTCCTTCCATCCATACGTCTATCTCGATATCTCTCGGGGTATCTTCTATCGCGCACACACTTTGTCACTCGATCTCCCACCCATGTAGTCCCATCACGATCTCCAGGGGATCTCTCTATGACAAACATACACTCTCTCCTCCCCATGTCTGCATTTTCTCCGTACGTCTCTCTCGACCTCTCTCCCTTGTTTGTCAGACCCCTCTTGGCCATGTGCTAGGGGTCTTGCTCTCTCGGTTGCAAACAACCACACACTATCTCCTCACCTTGCTTCCGTTGTCGAAGATGCATGTGTGATATGTTTGCATAAGACACACACGTTTTTTCTCGACTTTTATCGAGTGTTGTCCATGTCTCTTTCACACACGCACACACACTTTTTTAACTCACTCTTTCTACTTCACTCTCTCTCTCTATAGTTAGGGGCTCTCTCACGTCCATAAGCATATGGATGTTTTGAAAAGTCAAACCTCAGAAAAGTTTGACCAGGTATATGTGGAGAAAAACATTTACATCTGGAACGATCATTAGATTCATCACAACATGTACTTACTTCATACTATCATTTATCTTTGGTATTGTAGATATAAGTAATTTATTTATAAACTTGGTCAAAGTTTCAAAAGTTTGACTTTTAGAAAAATGTTGGAACTACATTATCGAACGGAGGGAGTAGCTCTTTCTCTCTCTGCTATCTCTCATGGGCCTCCCCTCTCACACGAACACTCTATACCGACGGATTCTACGCTCATTGTGTCAGCATATAGCTCTGTATATTGTTTAGTTGACCGGTCAACCAGTCCACATGCTGCCTTGTCAGCTCGTGTTCTGTATCTTCGTGTGCTGGCCCATGTGGCAGTGGGTGAAAATAAGTAAACTAGAGGCCCATATGACACGCGGTGAAGTAAACAAAGTTGAAACCACTCGGGGTAGCACCCCGCACGCTAGTAAATTGAGGGCGCATTGAGGACACACTTCTTCCGCGTGGAGGACGCACTCGCGCACAATTCACCACTGCGCGGCGGCATGCACAGAAGGACGCACTCGCGCACACCCAGCACACAACACACACCAGCACATGTGTACACCGGCGTCGTCGCCGGTTGAGATGGACGGCGAGGCAGCCAACAAGCGGAGGCGGCTCGAGCCAAAACCGCATCCGGCGAGCCTGGACTTCATCAGCAGCCTCCCCGATGACATGCTGCTCGTCATTATCGGCCTCCTCCCCACCAAATCTGCCGTGCGGACCGCCCTGCTCTCCCGGCTGTGGCGCCCCCTCTGGCGCCACATCCCCCTCAACCTCATCGTCGACAGCTGCCTCTGTGACGGGGACTGCAAACGCATGGCCGCAGTCTCCAAGATCCTTTCATCGCACCCTGGGCCAGCCAGACGCCTTAACATCCGCATGTTCTGTACCAACTGCAAGGTCCAACCCAAGTTCGATGAGTGGTTCTTATCCCCCGCCCTAGATCAGCTCGAGGAGCTCAGCTTTGAAGCTAGACGATGTCGCTCTCTGCCGCCATCCGCGCTCCGCCTCGCGCCAATGCTGCGCCGTGCCAGCTTCAGCTCCTGCTATCTTCCCCAGATTAATGCCGCGCCCGCCCTTCTTCTCCCTCAACTCAAGCAGCTCGACCTCTTCGACGTTGTCATCTCGAAGAAGGCTATGGAGCACCTGCTCCGCAGCTGTACTGCGCTCGAGTACCTTCATCTTGAGCAGATCCACGGGTTCATTAGCCTCCACATCGCCTGGACGAATCTCCGATGGATTTATGTGTCATGCTGGCCCCGCAACAAGACATCAATTGGGAAGAGATCACTCCAGCTGTTCCACGTTATGGTCATTGAGAATGCGCCTTTCCTTGAGAGATTGCTTGTATCGGATCTAGAAGGTCCAACAAAAATTAGGGTCATTGACGCGCCGAAATTGACAGCGTTTGTGCACTCGTCTGCCAAATTCTCCGAACTCTTTATTAGATCCATAATCGTTCAGGTACAGCACTCATCTTCTTCTCCGTCTTCTTGAAATTCACATTTTTAAATTTCTTCTTGATGTATTTATGACCGTCTTCCAGAAAATGATTCCCACAAGCTTGACCCAGTCTATGTGCACAGTGAAGATCTTGGCAATAAAATCTGTCGGCCCCAATCTGGATCAAGTTGTTGGATTCCTTACATGCTTTCCGTGCACGGAGAAGCTACTCATCGAGGTGAAACTTCTTTCCTATTAGTAAACGGTAATCACAACGTAGCTCAATTTTTTCGTAATCTTCCCAAATTACAATGACAAGTGTAGTGTTCAAAACTGCATCTACGCACTGCACCGAAAGAAATGTTTTTAGTATTTTTTTCTCACGTGATCACCTGCATCGTTTGTTTCTTGTACTACTATAGTAACGTAGGCTAGTCATAGTGGAAAGTAACTTAGACTACTCCAGTAACTCTATGGTTACCCTAAGAGCATGTACTACCTCCGTCCTGGTTTACTCTTCCTATTTTGTAGTATCAAAATTTGACCATAGATTTAACTGACAAAATGTTAATGCATGTCACTAAGAACTATATCGTTGGATTCATATTTGAACATAATTTCAAATGGTGTAAGTTTTAGTGACATGCATTGGCATTTTCTTACATAAATATATGGTCAAAATTTTATACTAAATAAGAGGTAGTACAAAAGTGGGCTATAACGGCCCTCCACTATGTAGGCCAAAACACGTGCCAAATTCACTTGTGATGCATTTGGCATCGATGCCCCTCCATTGCTCACCTGGTGCCCCAATCTGGATCACCTACTTTGCTCCGGTACCAAATTAACTCACGCAATGAAAAAACACTTGCGTGGGAGAGAGAGAGAGGACCGAGGCAATAAAAAACACTTGTTTGGGAGAGTGAGAGGCTGGCGTAGTTGGTTTGATTGATTTGTTTATACATGTGGGTCTGTGTGCACAGCGGTGCCAACTCTCTCACATCGCGAGAGCGGTGCCAAAATCTTTTGATTTGACATCGATGCATATTATGTGGCATACTTTTGCGAAATATGGCATCGTCCACATAGTGGAAGGCAACAAATGCCCAAGCTCTTCACGTACTCCTAGGTAAATGAGAGGAAAGAGAAAGAGAAAGAGAAAGAGAGAGAGAGAGAGAGAGAGAGAGAGTGAAAAAATATCACTAGCCAGCCAACCCTATCGTATGAGCGAATGATATTGGTACCTCTTGATGACACGACAATCTTATACAGCCAGCTGCTCTAATATGTTCTCTTCTTTTGCAGATAAAAAAAGACCCGAAAGTGAAAAATGTGTTGCACTATAACAATCTCATCGAATGCCTTGATCTCCATCTTACAGAAATTGATTTGATCGACTACCGAGGTAGCACATCTGAGATTTAATTGGCCAGGTTCTTTGTTCTGGAGGCAAGTGTGCTCAAGGTAATGAGGTTTGGCGTTCCCTGGCGCAACAATGAATGGCGTGCTGATCACCGCAAGCGTCTAAGCCTAAATGACAAAGTCTCCGCAGAAGCTGAATTTGTTTTTGAAACATCAAGTGGCCAGATACTCGAAAACTTATTTGCCCATTAGTGACTTGTGAGGGCGGTGGATTTTAGTTTGTACGATAATGCTGCATCCACCTAAAGTAACGAAAGTTCTTACGTAAACTTCCTAGTAATTCCCTCTTCGTAGGTGCAGCATTACTCCTAACATTTGTAATATCAGTTTGAAACTTGTAATATTGCCGTGTCCTATTCCTGCGTTTTCAAAATCATGCGAATCAAACAGGTCTTGAGTTGGTGATGATGTTGTGCCTGCCATCGTTCACCAATAGCTGTCGGATCTAGATCTGACGCATACAAACCAAACTTCTCCAGTTTTGCAAAAAGATGCCCGCACTTGTTCCCTATTTACAAACAACTCCTTGTCTCTCACAATTAGCCTTATCCCCTCCCCACCAAATCTAGAAGGCCATGGAAAAATCTGGCGCGATGGCCGCTGCCAACGCCGTCCACCCCCCAATCTTGGTGTTTCGTGCAATGCACGGGCATCTACGCATGGGAAATTATGTCGAACATGGCTAGTTGTAAGCAGGCTAGGTCTACAGCCATGATGATAGTGACTGCAGATGGTGAGGCTGACTATGGTATGCCGAACACGGCGCCTATACTCAGGTGTCATCTCCGGTGTAGGGTCTTGTCACTTCACTATGAGGAGCAGCACGTAATAATTTGACCAGCGGGTAGTACAACGCTACTACATTGGTAGTACTACTACTAGTACTAGCACCACCGTCTGGATTTAGTAGTACTACCAAGTCCATCTAGATTTAGTATTTGACTAGCAATATCTAGTAATGCATCTCATAAAAAATGTACTACTCCCTCTGTAAATAAATACATGATGTATTGTTTTATTCCTATCGGCGAGATAACTTAATGTATTTTTGCTACTTAATAGGATTACATGCAATGAACTAACCACTGCATGTGATGTTTGCTAGTCTCAAGTCATTGAAAGTATGCATGACCCACATCTCTCATTGGTTGATATGTCACAAAATAAGAAACGAGGAGGGAGTTAATGTACCATGCCTAAGTGTTTTGGGATTATTTGGTTTTTGTAAGGTGACTTACACGACATTTTTTGGTTACATGCATTAACGTTTTATTAGTTAAATCAAAGGTCAAAACTTGGCGCAAAATGCAAAGGGGACCAATAAACCAGTAAACATCAAAGTTCTCCCATTTGGCCCCAACTAGAGGTCCGGTGAGATGACTATACTGCACTGGCACGGAGGGGGAGGTAGCTTCATTGACTTACTGCACCTGCCTTTGAGTGTATGACACGTGGGCCCAACGGGTGGCTGGCCAACCTGTCATACAGCCAAAGGTAGGTGCGGTAGAGGGGCAAGGAGTAGATGGCCAACTAGCACGTGAATTCAACGCAGTGTGCACTTCTCATATAAAGGCTCCCGCTAGTCCAATCTACGAAATCCTATGCACCTACGCACCCAAGGGCAAGAGTGATCACTCCAATCGCAAGATCAATTGACTAGAAGCTAGACCCATGGAGGCGATGAGCGCGAGCATCAGCCGGCTGTGCCAGATGGTCCACGACGCCGGCCTGCGGCCCGACACCGAGGAACGTCTCCAGGTAGTGCTTGAGGCCGCCAGGGCGAGGGGCCGCTTGGACGACAGCTTCGTCTCCTTGTTCGACGAGGTCCTTGTCGGCTTCCTCGACAAGTTCACCGTCGTCAAGAAGCTCACTAACGACCTTGACGTACGCCTCCAGCCAACGCGCCCAGGCTCTGCAATGCCTGCCACCCTCAACGGCCTCTATGGTCACAACCTCTTCAACGCACTGGTGGCCCTGCGACTGCCCGCCGTCGCGCCAGAGATACGCGCAAATCGTCCACAAGGACTACTACATGCAAGAGGAGGACGATAGGACGCTGGCCTTCTTGGACCGCAGGGCAACCTTGGACGGCATTGTTCAGAAGCACGTTGAGCTTGCCGCCAACGCCGCTGCTCCTCACACGTCGATTGGTGACCCGGTGCACTAGGGTATGAGGATGTCGCTGATGGATCCGTATGTATCTTTATCTTTCCGTCAAATCCATGTAGTAGTATATGGTACTACTAGTAATTATCTTACCTTTCGCATCAACTTCATAATTTTCATACGTACTCCATGCATGAGCCGCGCTAGAACCAAACTTCTCATTACTCTAGGGAAAATTTTTATTTCTATGTATCGGTCGCGCCATGGAGCAGAACCAAATTTTACAAGTTACAAGTTCAAAAGGAAAAGCCTGCCGTGTTCACGTCGCACCCCCACACGGTTGGTCCGGCACGCCGCTCAAGGGGGAATGCGTGTTGTTTTGCATTTTCACTTACAAGTGGGACCGCAGTTGAGCAAACCGACTGTCGGCAAACCCCCACCCCGCCCACCGCGCGATGGCTGAGAAAACAGGAGGGAGAAGAGATGGCTATAGCACGGACTCCAAGAAAATTGGTGTCGGATGGGACTTGTGTGGGTGGCGTGTGCCGTACTGCTAGACATGAATGCTAGTTATGGCCCATGCCACCCCACTATATCGAGGTGCTGGTTACGTAGAATAAATTTCCTGGAGTCCGTGCTCAGCCCTCCTATATCTCTCTTCTCAGCCAGCCAGCAGACGCGCGGAGCCCATTGTCTGTTTGCTCATATGCGGTCCCACATGTCAGTGAAAATGCAAGAGGACCCACTAAACCTGCACATCTTTCACCTCGACGTGCTGGTGATGAAAAACAAATCCAATAAAGATCTTCGGTGGCTGCTTTTGGAGTTACTCAAGAGTAGTAGATTCTATTTATAGTTTAACCCAAGATGCACATCACGTGGCTTCAACTACCACTCTATTTTCTTGCATGACACGACCTGGATGCTGGATGTTCCACGTGTCGGCAAAAGGAGGAAGAACTCGACCAAGTCTTCGGTTGTGCTCTCGGATTAGACTAGTTGTGCTAACTTAAAATTTTATTGTGTAGAATGGATGCAAGTTTTGGTATTGGGAAGAAGAGTACAACAATATATTGATAGAGCCCAATTTAGTAGATGTTCTAGCACTTTTAGCTAGCATAGAGGCTAGAGATGAGACTAGTGCACTTGTTGATAGAATAGAGGCTAGACACGTCTACTTCTTTACACTCGAAGAAGAAAGAAGCACGCAAGATCGAGCCTCCGCAGATCAACAATGAATGCATCGAGAAGGCACTAATCTAACTTACAGGAGCAGTTATGGAAGTTGGATATCTTCTAAAATGTATTCTTGTGGTTCTTGTTTTCTTTGGTCTTGCTTTTCTAGTCAAAATTTTGGTGATGTATTTCCATGTACGAAAAAATCAATGATGAAAAAATATATGTGTTTGCAAAGAAAAATGTACGTGGCCGGGATGCGTCCGCGCGTTCGGCGCACGGCCACCGCATCCGAGAAATGGCCCGGACACGACCCCATTACCCTACCCAAACGGACAGAATCCGGGCAAAACGGAGGTCCGTTTGGGGTCGTGCGTTGGAGTTGGCCTTACAAGTGGGACCGTAGTTGAGGAAACCGACTATCGGCAAACCCCCACCTCGCCCGCCGCGCGATGGCCGAGTTAGAGAAACGACGAGGTTGAAGAGATTGCTGTAGCACGGACTCCAAGAAATATGGTGTAAGATGGAAGTCGTGCTGGTGGCGTGTGCCGTACTCCTGGACGTGAATGCTTGTTCTGGCCCATGCCACCCTACTACTCCTACTACTTATAGTAGTAGTATCGAGGATTCGAGGTGTTGGTTACGTACAGCGAACACATTAACATATGGCCCACCTCACACTGTGGCCAAATTTCCTGGAGTCTGTGCTAGGTTAAAAAGTGTTCTTTGCGAGGATGGGTGGCTGGTCTCAAGTTTAAAACTTGTTGTATTACGTACGTAGACGTAGAGATAGTGCAGCATGTGAAGCTAGTACAAATAGTGTACTATTGTTGATTGGCCTCATCCGATAACCTGTTGCAATGCACGTACAATTATGTATTCGAAAAATATTTTTTTGCCTCGTCGCAGCACCCACTCAGAGAAGGAACTCGAAAGCCATTCATAAATTTAGTAAGTTTATCACAGGCATATCATTTTATTACATACAACAGGTCATCAACCCACAACGACAACGAGGATACATTATAAATACTGAAATTTTCATCACACAACAAATAACAAGCAATGAAATGAACTTCAACTCAACCAATCCTTGGCGTTGGAAACGCTTGCTTTGAACCACAAGCAATTCTCTGGGAAGAGCCAGCTACTGTCAATCTCGAGACCAACGCAGGACTAATCATCCAGGCTGAAACGGCCTACTATATCACGACCAGGGTAGGTAACCACCGCAATGTCCGATGTATAGATATAGTTGCTTCTCATAAATGGTAGTAACGTTGTGTCAACAGCAGTTGGATCGCCTTTCACCATCATTGGATAGTTTTATCCAAGGAAGAGCGAGTTTGCTCCGAGACTATCAATACTGTACCAGGGAGAAGGTGTTGGTGCTAGCACACTAGTATCCATCCCGAATACCATGCAATGGGTGTTGGAATAGGTCTGGAGAGTGCGACCATGGGAGACAACACCTGCTCCCTCAGTAGTAACATCAGCAGTGGGCTGTATACAGACAAGAAGGGTGATCCATCAGAATTAGTTGCTCGCCGCCAATGAGCATATGGGCCCTGCTCGTCCTCATGCTCGTGATCATCACCATCGTCATCTCCCCCTTGGTTATAAAAAAATTCAAGTAGATGTGGTGGAATGTTCAAAGGACCTTGGAAACACAAGAAGAAGGTTAATTAGTAGAGAAGGGAAACTTGCTAACTCGCATGCATGTGGATGAAACAATTATAATTATGGTGGAAGACAAACGTACCGAAACTACGAGGATCCCATGCAAAAACAGTGCCATGAGTGGTGGCAGCAAACACAAGACCCTCGTATTGAATTGCATCACAGTACACATCCGTGTATAGAAACTGATTTTTGAGCAATATCCATCCAGTCGAACCACGAAGGACGGCAACAAGCTTGTCGAAGATAGCAACAACTTGATAGTTCTTGTAATTCCAAGAGCGGTTGGGAACTCGACAAATTGCTATCTTCCGTAGACGATAGTAACCATGATCGTATTTGAACGTACGTAGATCATCTGTGTGCTCAACCTCAGGGCACTCGAAGATTTTTGGAAGTGGAATCCGCTAACGAGTGTACACATTCACAAGTTCCCACTCGCAATTGTACCCAATATAAACAACCTAATCTCCATTTGCGCCAGCCCAGGCCTTGCCCTGAAGCGATGTCATCTTGACATCGCACCTATCGTTATCAAGCGGCATCAACTTGCACAAGGCGAGGCTGTTGGGGAATGTAGTAGAAATTCAAAATTTTCTACGCATCACCAAGATCAATCTATGGAGTTTACTAGCAATGAGAGGGAAGGAGTGCATCTACATACCCTTGTAGATCACGAGCGGAAGCGTTCAAGAGAACGGGGTTGATGGAGTCGTACTCGTCGTGATCCAAATCACCGATGATCCTAGCGCCGAACGGACGGCCCCTCCGCGTTCAACACACGTATGGAGCGGGGACGTCTCCTCCTTCTTGATCCAGCAGGGGGGAGAGGTTGATGGAGATCCAGTAGCACGACGGCGTGGTGGTGGAAGTAGCGGGATTCCAACAGGGCTTCGCCAAGCGCTGCGGGAGGAGGGAGATGTGTCACGGGAGGGAGAGGGAGGCGCCAGGGCTTAGGTATTTCTGCCCTCCCTCCCCCCACTATATATAGGGCCAAGGGAGAGGGGGGCACAGCCTTGGCCCTTCCTCCAAGGAAGGGTGCGGCCAGGGAGGAGTCCATCCTCCCCAAGGCACCTCGGAGGTGGCTTCCCCCTTTAGGACTCTCTCTTTCCCTTATCTCTTGGCGCATGGGCCTCTTGGGGCTGTTGCCCTTGGCCCATATAGGCCAAGGCGCACACCCCTACAGCCCATGTGGCCCCCCGGGGCTGGTGGACCCCCTTGGTGGACCCCCGGACCCCTTTCGGCACTCCCGGTACAATACCGATAATGCGCGAAACTTTTCCGGCGACCAAAATAAGACTTTCCATATATAAATCTTTACCTCCGGACCATTCCGGAACTCCTCGTGACGTCCGGGATCTCATCCGGGACTCCGAACAACTTTCGGGTTACCGCATACTAATATCTCTACAACCCTAGCGTCACCGAACCTTAAGTGTGTAGACCCTACTGGATCGGGAGACACGCAGACATGACCGAGACGACTCTCCGGTCAATAACCAACAGGGGGATCTGGATACCCATGTTGGCTCCCACATACTCCTCGATGATCTCATCGGATGAACCACGATGTCGAGGATTCAATCAATCCCGTATACAATTCCCTTTGTCTATCGGTATGTTACTTGC
Source organism: Triticum aestivum (assembly GCF_018294505.1). Lineage (NCBI taxonomy): Eukaryota > Viridiplantae > Streptophyta > Magnoliopsida > Poales > Poaceae > Triticum > Triticum aestivum. Next base: position 67,602,127 of record NC_057808.1, on the reverse strand, counting down.
CCGAGATTCGATCGTCGGTATCCCGATACCTTGTTCAATCTCGTTACCGGCAAGTCTCTTTACTCGTTCCGTAACACATCATCCCGTGATCAACTCCTTGGTCACATTGTGCACATTATGATGATGTCCTACCGAGTGGGCCCAGAGATACCTCTCCGTTTACATGGAGTGACAAATCCCAGTCTCGATTCGTGCCAACCCAACAGACACTTTCGGAGATACCTGTAGTGCACCTTTATAGCCACCCAGTTACGTTGTGACGTTTGGTACACCCAAAGCATTCCTACGGTATCCGGGAGTTGCACAATCTCATGGTCTAAGGAAATGGTACTTGACATTAGAATTGCTCTTAGCAAACGAACTACACGATCTTGTGCTAGGCTTAGGATTGGGTCTTGTCCATCACATCATTCTCCTAATGATGTGATCCCGTTATCAACAGCATCCAATGTCCATGGTCAGGAAACCGTAACCACCTATTGATCAACGAGCTAGTCAACTAGAGGCTTACTAGGGACATGGTGTTGTCTATGTATCCACACATGTATCTGAGTTTCCTATCAATACAATTCTAGCATGGATAATAAACGATTATCATGAACAAGGAAGTATAATAATAACCAATTTATTATTGCCTCTAGGGCATACTTCCAACAGTCTCCCACTTGCACTAGAGTCAATAATCTAGTTCACATCACCATGTGATTAACACTCACAGGTCACATCACCATGTGACCAACATCCAAAGAGTTTACTAGAGTCAACAATCTAGTTCACATCTCTATGTGATCAACACTCAATGAGTTCTGGTTTGATCATGTTATGCTTGTGAGAGAGGTTATTAGTCAACGGGTCTGAACCTTTCAGATCCGTGTGTGCTTTACGAATATCTATGTCATCTTGTGGATGCTACCACGCGCTACTTGGAGCCATTTCAAATAACTACTCTACTATACGAATCCGGTTTACTACTCAGAGTCATCTGGATTAGTGTCAAAGTTCGCATCGATGTAACCCTTTACGACGAACTCCTTTTCACCTCCATAATCGAGAAATTTCCTTAGTCCACTAGATACTAAGGATAAGTTCGACCGCTGTCATGTGATCCATTCCCGGATCACTATTGTACCCCTTGACCAACTCATGGCAAGGCACACTTCAAGTGCGGTACACAGCATAGCATACTATAGAGCCTACGTCTAAAGCACAGGGGATGACCTTCGTCCTTTCTCTTTCTTCTGCTGTGGTCAGGTCTTGAGTCTTACTCAATACTCACACCTTGTAACACAGCCAAGAACTCCTTCTTTGCTGATCTATTTTGAACTCTTTCAAAATCATGTCAAGGTGTGCGTTCTTTGAAAGTATCATCGGGCGTCTTGATCTATCTCTATAGATCTTTATGCCCAATATGTAAGCAGCTTTATCCAGGTCTTCCTTTGAAAAACTCCTTTCAAACAACCCTTTATGCTTTCCAGAAATTTTACATCATTTCGGATCAACAATATGTCATTCACATATACTTATCAGAAATGTTGTAGCGCTCCCACTCACTTTATTGTAAATACAAGTTTCTAACAAACTTTGTATAAACCCAAAAACTTTGATCACTCCATCAAAGCGTATATTCTGACTCCGAGATGCATGCTCTAGTCCATGGAAGGATCGCTGGAGCTAGCATACCTTTTAGCATCCTTAGGATCGACAAATCCTTTCTGATTGTATCACATACAACCTTTCCTTACGAAAACTGGTAAGGAAACTTGTTTTGACATCCATCTGCCAGATTTCATAAATGCAGCTAATGCTAACATGATTCTGACGGACTTAAGCATCGCTATGGATGAGAAAATCTCATCGTAGTCAACTCCTTGAACTTGTGAAAATACTCTTTGCCACAAGTCAAGCCTCATAGACGGTAACATTACCGTCCATGTCCGTCTTCTTCTTAAAGATCCATTTATCTCAATGGCTTGCCGATCATCGGGCAAGTTCACCAAAGTCCATGCTTTGTTCTGATACATGGATCCTATCTCGGAATTCATGGCTTCTAACCATTTGTCGGAATATTGGCCCACCATCGCTTCTCCATAGCTCGTAGGTTCAGTATTGTCTAACAACATGATATCTAAGACAGGATTACCGTACCGCTCAGGAGTAGTACATATCCTTGTCGACCTACGAGGTTTGGTAGTGACTTGATCCGAAGTTTCATGATCACTATCATAAGCTTCCACTTCAATTGGTGTAGGTGCCACAGGAACAACTTCCTGTGCCCTGCTACACACTAGTTGAAGTGACGGTTCAATAACCTTATCAAGTCTCCACCATCCTCCCACTCAATTCTTTCGAGAGAAACTTTTCCTCGAGAAAGGACTCGTTTCTAGAAGCAATTACTTTTGCTTCCAGATCTGAAATAGGAGGTATACCCAACTGTTTTGGGTATTCTATGAAGATGCATTTATCCGCTTTGGGTTCGAGCTTATCAGCCTGAATCTTTTTCACATATGCATCGCAGCCCCAAACTTTTAAGAAACGACAACTTAGGTTTCTCTAAACGGTGTCGTCTCAACGGAATTGCATGGTGCCCCTTTTAAAGTGAATGCGGTTGTCTCTAATGCCTAACCCATAAACGATAGTGGTAATTCGATAAGGGACATCATGGTATGCACCATATCCAATAGGGTGCAGTCATGATGTTCAGACACACCATCACACGGTGGTGTTCGAGGCAGTATTAATTGTGTAACACTTTCCACAATGTCTTAATTGTGTGCCAAACTCGTAACTCAGATATCTCTATGATCATATCATAGACATTTAATCCTCTTGTCACGACGATCTTCAGCTTCACTCTGAAATTACTTGAACCTTTCAATAATTCAGAATTGTGTTTCATCAAGTAAATATTCTCAGCATCTACTCAAATCATCTGTGAAGTAAGAACATATCGATATCCACTGCGTGCCTCAGCACTCATTGGACTGCACACATCAAATGTATTACTTCCAACAAGTTTCTCTCTTGTTCCATCTTACTAAAAACGAGGCCTTTCAGTCATCTTGCCCATGTGGTATGATTTGCATGTCTCAAGTGATTAAAAATCAAGTGAGTCCAAACGATCCATCCGCATGGAGTTTCTTCATGCATATATACCAATATGACTGAAATGGCAGTGCCACAAGTATGTGGTACTATCATTACTATTTTATGTCTTTTGGCACGAACATGTGTATCACTGCGATCGAGATTCATTTTAGGTGCAAGACCATTGAAGGTATTATTCAAATAAACAGAGTAACCATTATTCTCCTTAAATGAATAACCGTATTGCGATAAACATAATCCAATCATGTTTATGCTCAACGCAAACACCAAATAACAATTATTTAGGTTTAACACCAATCTCGATGGCAGAGGGAGCATGCGATGCTTGATCACATCAACCTTGGAAACACTTCCAACACATATCGTCATCTCACCTTTAGGTAGTCTTCGTTTATTCCGCAGCTTTTATTTCGAGTTACTAACACTTAGCAACCGAACCGGTATCTAATACCCTGGTGCTGCTATGAGTACTAGTAAAGTACACATTCATATAATGTATATCCAATATACTTCTGTCGACCTTGCCTGCCTTCTCATCTACCAAGTATCTAGGGTAGTTCTGCTTCAGTGACCGTTCCCCTCATTACAGAAGCACTTAGTCTCGGGTTTGGGTTCAACCTTGGGTTTCTTCACTAGAGCAGCAACTGATTTGACGTTTCATGAAGTATCCCTTCTTGCCCTTGCCCTTCTAGAAACTAGTGGTTTTACTAACCATCAACAATTGATGCTCCTTCTTGATTTCTACTTTCGCGGTGTCAAACATCGCGAGTTGCTCAAGGATCATCATGTCTATCCCCGATATGTTATATTTCATCACGAAGCTCTAATAGCTTGGTGGCAGTGACTATGGAGAACCATCACTATCTCATCTGGAAGATTAACTCCCACTCGATTCAAGCGATTGTAGTACTCAGACAATCTGAGCACATGCTCAACGATTGAGCTTTTCTCCCTTAGTTTGCAGGCTTAAGAAACTTGTCAGAGGTCTCATACCTCTTGACGTGGGCACTAGTCTGAAATCCCAATTTCATTCTTCGGAACATCTCATATGTTCTGCGATGTTTCAAAACCGTCTTTGGTGCCACAATTCTAAACCGTTAGCATTACGCACTGAACTATCACGTAGTCATCAAAACGTGTATGTCAGATGTTTCGCAACATCTACAGACGGCGCTGAGGTTCAGCACACCGAGCGGTGCATTAAGGACATAAGCCTTCTGTGCAGCAATGAGGACAATCCTCAGTTTACGGACCCAGCCCGCATAATTGCTACTACCAACTTTCAACTAAATTTTCTCTAGGAACATATCTTAAACAGTAGAGCTAAAGCGTAAGCTATGACATAATTTGCAAAGACCTTTTGACTATGTTCATGATAATGAAGTTCATCTGATTATTTAATGAACTCCCACTCAGATAGACATCCCTCTAGTCATCTAAGTGATACATGATCCGAGTCAAACTAGGCCGTGTCCGATCATCACGTGAGACGGACTAGTCATCATCGGTGAACATCTCCATGTTGATCGTATCTACTATACGACTCATGTTCGACCTTTCGATCTCTTGTGTTCCGAGGCCATGTCTGTACATGCTAGCCTCGTCAACTCAACCTAAGTGTTTCGCATGTGTTCCGAGGCCATGTCTGTACATGCTAGGCTCGTCAACACCCGTTGTATGCGAACGTTAGAATCTATCACACCCGATCATCACGTGGTGCTTCGAAACAACGAACCTTCGCAACGGTGCACAGTTAGGGGGAACACGTCTCTTGAAATTTTAGTGAGGGATCATCTTATTTATGCTACCGTCGTTCTAAGCAAATAAGATGTAAACATGATAAACATCACATGCAAATCATAAAGTGACATGATATGGCCAATATCATCTTGCGCCTTTTGATCTCCATCTTCGAGGCGCGGCATGATCACGTTTGTCACCGGCATGACACCATGATCTCCATCATCGTGTCTTCATGAAGTTGTCTCGCCAACTATTACTTCTACTACTATGGCTAACGGTTAGCAATAAAGTAAAGTAATTACATGGCGTTTTCATTGACACACAGGTCATACAATAAATTAAGACAACTCCTATGGCTCCTGCCGGTTGTCATACTCATCGACATGCAAGTCGTGATTCCTATTACAAGAACATGATCAATCTCATACATCACATATATCATTCATCACATCCTTTTGGCCATATCACATCACATAGCATACCCTGCAAAAACAAGTTAGACGTCCTCTAATTGTCGTTGCATGTTTTACGTGGCTGCTATGGGATTCTAGCAAGAACGTTTCTTACCTACGCAAAAGCCACAACCTGATATGCCAATTTCTATTTACCCTTCATAAGGACCCTTTTCATCGAATCCGATCCGACTAAAGTGGGAGAGACAGACACCCGCTAGCCACCTTATGCAACTAGTGCATGTCAGTCGGTGGAACCTGTCTCACGTAAGAGTACGTGTAAGGTTGGTCCGGGCCGCTTCATCCCACGATGCCGCCGAATCAAGATAAGACTATTAACGGCAAGTAAATTGACAAAATCGACGCCCACAACTACTTTGTGTTCTACTTGTGCATAGAAACTACGCATAGACCTAGCTCATGATGCCACTGTTGGGGAACGTAGTAGAAATTCAAAATTTTCTACGCATCACCAAGATCAATCTATGGAGTTTACTAGCAACGAGAGGGAAGGAGTGCATCTACATACCCTTGTAGATCGCGAGCGGAAGCGTTCAAGAGAACGGGGTTGATGGAGTCGTACTCGTCGTGATCCAAATCACCGATGATCCTAGCGCCGAACGGACGGCACCTCCGCGTTCAACACACGTACGGAGCGGGGATGTCTCCTCCTTCTTGATCCAGCAAGGGGGGGAGAGGTTGATGGAGATCCAGTAGCACAACGGCGTGGTGGTGGAAGTAGCGGGATTCCAACAGGGCTTCGCCAAGCGCTGCGGGAGGAGGGAGATGTGTCACGGGAGGGAGAGGGAGGCGCCAGGGCTTAGGTATTGCTGCCCTCCCTCCCCCCACTATATATAGGGCCAAGGGAGAGGGGCGCATAGCCTTGGCCCTTCCTCCAAGGAAGGGTGCGGCCAGGGAGGAGTCCATCCTCCCCAAGGCACCTTGGAGGTGCCTTCCCCCTTTAGGACTCTCTCTTTCCCTTATCTCTTGGCGCATGGGCCTCTTGGGGCTGGTGCCCTTGGCCCATATAGGCCAAGGCGCACACCACTACAGCCCATGTGGCCCCCGGGGGCTGGTGGACCCCCGGACCCCTTTCGACACTCCTGGTACAATACCGATAATGCGCGAAGCTTTTCCGGCGACCAAAATAAGAATTTCCATATATAAATCTTTACCTCCGGACCATTCCGGAACTCCTCGTGACGTCCGGGATCTCATCCGGGACTCCGAACAACTTTCGGGTTACCGCATACTAATATCTCTACAACCCTAGCGTCACCGTACCTTAAGTGTGTAGACCCTACGGGTTCGGGAGACACGCAGACATGACCGAGACGACTCTCCGGTCAATAACCAACAGCGGGATCTGGATACCCATGTTGGCTCCCACATACTCCTCGATGATCTCATCGGATGAACCACGATGTCGAGGATTCAATCAATCCCGTATACAATTCCCTTTGTCTATCGGTATGTTACTTGCCCGAGATTCGATCGTCGGTATCCCGATACCTTGTTCAATCTCGTTACCGGCAAGTCTCTTTACTCGTTCCGTAACACATCATCCCGTGATCAACTCCTTGGTCACATTGTGCACATTATGATGATGTCCTACCGAGTGGGCCCAGAGATACCTCTCCGTTTACATGGAGTGACAAATCCCAGTCTCGATTCGTGCCAACCCAACAGACACTTTCGGAGATACCTGTAGTGCACCTTTATAGCCACCCAGTTACGTTGTGACGTTTGGTACACCCAAAGCATTCCTACGGTATCCGGGAGTTGCACAATCTCATGGTCTAAGGAAATGATACTTGACATTAGAATTGCTCTTAGCAAACGAACTACACGATCTTGTGCTAGGCTTAGGATTGGGTCTTGTCCATCACATCATTCTCCTAATGATGTGATCCCGTTATCAACGGCATCCAATGTCCATGGTCAGGAAACCGTAACCACCTATTGATCAACGAGCTAGTCAACTAGAGGCTTACTAGGGACATGGTGTTGTCTATGTATCCACACATGTATCTGAGTTTCCTATCAATACAATTCTAGCATGGATAATAAACGATTATCATGAACAAGGAAATATAATAATAACCAATTTATTATTGCCTCTAGGGCATACTTCCAACAGAGGCCTCCGTCGTCCGCGCCCATGCGAACAGGATTATAGCGAAGAAGATAAGGGAGATCAAACCGCTCCTGGACCCTTGGTTTCCTTGTAATGATGTTATTAGTTGAGTCGAGAATGGTCTTGAACGAACCTGCCATGCTAGCCAAGGTGATGACGTCGCATCGATCAATGAGTTCCCCCACCATGTCATCTTTCAGATCGGGGCAAGAATAACGGGGTCATTTCCGGCTTGTTCCCTCCATGGAGAAGATGATCGAACAATGGCAGAAGGAACGGTGAAGGCAAATGGAGGAGGGAGGAAGAGCGTGCGACAGCAGTTCCAAATCAAGAGGGAAAGGCGAAGAGTCAGTGGACGGTTGCCAGTTTGCCACGGTACACGAAGAGGCGCCCTGGCCTACACGTCCTTTTGGAAATTGTACAAAAGGACTCGCCGTCGTCTCACTGACATGTTGGAAGGGGACCACATGTCAACGAAACATGGTGTGTAATTTCTCGTGCAAAATGCGATCTGGCCGCGTTGGCCCGAGGTGCCGCATTAGTTATCGACCTTTATTTTTTAACATACAATCTGAGTGGATAACTCCTATGGTCATCACACGTGAGCGGATATATAGGTGGGCTAGGTGGGCAGGCGGCAACAATCTAAGTGCTAAAAGAGTTGATCTCGAAAAAAGAGTTGATCCAATGCTTGGTTTTGTTTGGATTTTCCAACTATGACCATTGGATAGAGTGAATCAATGGCTTACGTTCAAAGTTATTCTCATACTATAGAATGGTATAGGAACGTGGAGAGATTTGGTTGATTTTATATCACTGAATAATATAAAATATTATGAGTGTAGACGCTCCACACCGAGGTTTGTAGCTCCTTCTCGGTCATTGGGAATCTATGTTCTTCCACTCTTTCGTTTAAGACATGAGCTTTCTTCATCCTGTTGCCGGCACGCGGGACATCTATATGCCTCCATTTTACAAAATCATACTATATGCCTCCATGACACGCGGGACATCTAGCATCAAGGTGGCATGTCATGCAAGAAAATGGAGATATGCAGTGCGTAAGTGAGTCGTGCACTTCGACGGCACCTAGTACTATGCAATATTTTTTCTCCTCGATGGCACGTGAATAGTGCACATACTCAATGACAGAGCACGGGATGGTAGCCATGGACATGGTCGGCCCTTTTTGAAGAGAGTACTAATAAACACGTAACTTTGATATGTCCCGTCAACTCGCAGAACGATGAGAAGCTTGCTTACTACGCCTTCTCCGTCGCCAATGCGTGCGCGGTGGCTCGTAGCACGAGAAGAAACTTTTGCTTACAAGCGGTGGACGTGTAGCACTTCATTTGGTGTCAGATTGCTAGAAGTAGTACCATCATTATTGTTCGACTTCCGGAAGAGGAGAAGAGCCAAGCGCAAGGTCACCTACAAACCTAGTACAGTACTACTACATCCAAAGTTGGTCCACCTTTTTAGAGCATGGTTAATTAATATAGGCGGCTCTTGCAGCGGCACATCATTTAGAGCAAGTACTCTCTTCGTAGGATCAAATGAAGTGAAACAAAAGTTGGAGTGGATGCTAGATTGCCAATTAAAACATGATTACATAGGGAAAAAATCCTATAGCATTCTATCTTATGAATCAAACGACCAATGTAGGAAAATTATGAAGGGGGTCTCTCCAACAGTGTTCCTCGGCTCGCACCTAGCATCACGGTGGTCGAACTTGGAGTCATTCATCTGGTACACGTGGCATCTCAGATCTGGTACTCCAATATTAGGTTGGCTCTATGTGATGTGGCAACTTCATACACTAACCGGATGCTGGCTATACTACTACGGTACTCACACTCCAAGAAGTGACTCGAAAACCATTCATAAATTGAGTCTATGACACGCATTTGCAAATGTACCATTCATTACATACAACAAGTCATCAACACACAACGACAACGATGATACATGTTGGATTATAGATTATTTCCAACAAAACATTCTAGTAAATACTGAAGTTTTCATCACACAACAAATAACAAGCAATGAAATGAACTTCAACTCAACCAATCCTTGGCGTCGGAAACGCTTGCTTTGAACCATAGGTGCTCTGGGAAGTAGCTATTGTCAATATCGAGAGCAACGCAGGACTGATCATCCAGGCTGAAGCGGCATATATCAGGAGCAGGGTAGGGAACCACCGCAATGTCCGAGGTATAGATACAGTTGCTTCTCATAAATGGTAGTAACATTGTGTCAACAGCAGCTGGATCGCCTTTAACCATCATTGGATAGTTTGGTCCAAGGAAGAGCGAGTTTGCTCCAAGACTACCAATACTGTACCAGGGAGAAGGTGTTGGCGCTAGCACACTAGTATCCATCCCGAATACCCTGCAACGGGTGTTGGAATAGGTCCGGAGAGGGCGACCATGGAAGACAACACCTGCTACCTCAGTAGTAACAATCACAGTGCACTGTATACAGACAAGAAGAGGTGATCCATCGGAATTAGTTGCCAGGCACCACTGAGTATATAAGTTCTGCTCGTCCTTATGCTCGTGATCATCACCATCGTCATCTCCCCCTTGGTTATAAAAATTTTCAAGTATAGGTGGTGGAATGTTCACAGGACCTTGGAAACACAAGAAGAAGGTTAATTAGTAAAGGGAAACTTGCTAACCCGCATGCATGTGGATGAAACAATTATAATTACGGTGGAAGACAAACGTACCAAAACTACGAGGATCCCATGCAAAAATAGTGCCACGAGTGGTGGCAGCAAACACAAGACCCTCGTATTCAATTGCATCACAGTACTCATCCGTGTACAGAAACTGATTTTTGAGCAATATCCATCCAGTCAAACCACGAAGGACGGCAACAAGCTTGTCGAAGATAGCAACAACTTGATAGTTCTTGTAATTCCAAGAGCGGTTGGGAACTCGAGAAATTGCTATCTTCCGCAGACGACAGTCACCATGATCGTATTTGAACGTGCGTAGATCATCTGTGTGCTCAACCTCAGGGCACTCGGAGATTTTTGGAAGTGGAATCCGCTGACGAGTATACACATTCACAAGTTCCCACTCACAATTGTACCCAATATAAACAACCCAATCTCCATTTGCGCCAGCCCGGGCCTTACCCTGAAGCGATGGCATCTTGACATCACACGTATCGTTATCAAGCGGCATCAACTTGCACAAGGCGAGGCCTCCGTCGTCCGCGCCCATGCGAACAGGCTTATAGCGAAGAAGATAAGGGAGATCAAACCGCTCCTGGACCCTTGGGTTCCTTGTAATGATGTTATTAGTTGAGTCGAGAATGGTCTTGAACGAACCTGCCATGCTAGCCGAGGTGATGACGTCGCACCGATCAATGAGTTCCCCCACCACGTCATCTTTCAGATCGGGGCAAGAATAACGGGGTCGTTTCCGGCTTGTTCCCTCCATGGAGAAGACGATCGAACAATGGCAGAAGGAAGGGTGAAGGCAAATGGAGGAGGGAGGAAGAGCGTGCGACAGCAGTTCCAAATCGAGAGGGAAAGGCGAAGAGTCGGTGGACGGTTGCCAGTTTGCCACGGTACACGAAGAGGCGCCCCGGCCTACACGTCCTTTCGGAAATTGTACAAAAGGACTCGCCGTCGTCTCACTGACATGTTGGAACGGGACCACATGTCAACGAAACATGGTGTGTAATTTCTCGTGCAAAATGCGATCTGGCCGCGTTGGCCCGAGGTGCCGCATTAGTTATCGACCTTTATTTTTTAATGGCGTGCCGTTCAGTTTTGAAGCACGACTAACTGGTACTGTTTGCAGAGAAAATATAAACTACTCTACCACTACTCCACCTCTAGTACTAGTAGTATAAAAAAGATATATAGGCTGGAGCTTCAGAGCTTTCTTGCTAAGGGCTGCCCACTTGCTTCTCACACTATCACCCTCTCTCCAGATCTAAAAAAGACGGCCTCTCTCTCCCTCCTCACCGGTGGTCACAGATCCGCCGGGGAAGAAAAGGACGTGCAGCGTTGACGCACTCGTCGTCGGCGAGCGAGGTCACGCACTGACGACAAGGCCGTCCTCTCAGACCTAGCGCCCGCGCGGGATGGCCTCCGTCCCCAAGCTCGCTGCCGTAGTGCGTGCGGAGGACGACGACCACGAGCGAAGCCACTTCCCGCCGACCCTCAGGTATGCTACCTCTTTTCGAACCATACCCTTGTTCTATTGCCCCATCTGCCATGTCGCTGCATGTGGATCTTTTTCCACTCCACCATCTTCCCAATTTGCTATCCTCTGCTCTGCTGGTCACGCAGACGAAAACCTTAATTTGCACTATTAAAGGAAACCCTACTTCATGCAGACTAATCCATGTCTGGGTTGAATAAGGAAAGGAAGGGAGACTGTACTGTCCAAGAGAGTAGGCATCGAACCCGCATCTAGGTTGAAAAGGGGAAAATCAGTAGCTAAGGAACGAGTCTCGTGTCTCTTGGTTGAAGAAGGGTAGAAAGGCATGACAACGCAATAGAGAATGACCAGGTCGATCGGTTTGTTGTCCTCACATAGGAAAAAGGTGGCTAAACATAACAAAAATGGGACGTAATCCACATATGCTGCCTGGATATTTGTTGCTCTGGGCAACCATACCTCCCTCACCACTCTATGCGTCCGTGGAGGTACATCGTACTGGTGCGCCCACTGTCCGAATGGGCCTCCCATGCTCTTATTGTCACTTTTTTGCTGTTAGTATAACGCCAGCAGTCAAGTCAAGCAATGCTACTGCTAAAGTGATGCCACATTTAACTAATGCCGCACTCAGTCTAATGCCACCGATAAATTTAAGCAATGCCATTTAATGTCACTGGATTATTTCAGGGTTAGCTGTTGATTGTGGATGTATTAAAGATTTTTCAGCTAAGGCATTCTAATGCTGTTGCACAGCCAGTATACCAACGATGAAACTTGTTACTACCTTCAGATTTTTGCACTGTTAATGCTTATAGATTACATACCTCACTTTCATGAGATAAGTTAATTTTTTTGTACAGTGTCACCAAAATGCCAAGGCGCTGATGTCATTTTATTTTGGTTAAACTGCACAAAAAATTATGAAGACAAGAGGAAAGGTCAAGAGTGGGCACCTCCTCCTCCGGCTGTTCTCTTGATTCGTTCGATCAAGTTTTTATGTTTGATCGATTATCAAGATTGGGATAGCAATTTTTAAGGTCCCCCCGAGTTCGAAATGATATTTACCTTGGAGGTACATGGTTTGCAATTTTTTTATACTGTCATTAGTTAATAATGCTAGTTACCTTCAGACTTTTGTATTTGGTTTAATGCTCATGCACAGCTAGTATACCAATGCTGAAACGTGTTACCTTTACATTTTGTATTGTTAATTCTTATAGAAATCTTCCAGTGCCAGAGTTTATTGAAATCTGTTCAGTAAAACCATTGTACTGTACCCTGTAATAAAATAACTACTCTACTGTTGCACTAGCCACTGGATTAGTGTATATTTGTAGTATTCGAAATTTCGAATGGTGTTGCATTAGCGTATGGACATAAATAAAGTGTGGCAAGCTTTCCCAGATATGTGCTCAAGAAAACTACTACCTGTTTTTCTAAATACTAGACGTTTGGGTACTTTAAACTGAACCGCGAAAACGTCTTATATTAAGGAACAGAGGGTGTAGAGTTCACTCAAATTATCCCGGTAAAGCTAGTCACACCTTTGTTAAAATTAATGTTCATTATGTTATCGGAGGAGGTCTGTAAGTTTGTCTCTAATGCCTGTCGACTACATACCTGACATCATGATGTAATGTTAAGTCATTTCCTTTTGTACAGTGTCACTGAATTGTCAAGGCGGTGATGGCATTTTATTTTAGTTGAACTGCACAAAATATGCTTAAAAGAAGAGGAAAGGTCAGGAATCGATCATTCTTTCAGAAAGAACTATATATGCCTTTCTGACATCAGCCGTTGTTGCCTTATTTATTCCTTCAAACAGGTGGTTAGAAACAGTCTTGCTACCTTTTCCCATTAAGAAATTGGAATGCTTATATTTGTGAGTCTATGCTTCAACTAGTGCCACTTTTATAGTAATCACACTTTCAATATCTATGCAAACAGGGATGCTCGATTTTAGTGGAACTGCACAAAAAGTCCAACTGGTTCAACATTAGGAGCATGTTTTCTTCCAAACCTTTATATCCAATTGGTGGCACTATGAGCTGTTCATTAAGAAGGTACATGGTTTGCTACTATCTTGCTACTCTTTTTGTACTGTCATTAGATAGTAATACTAGTGGTTTGCATGTGAATTTATTGGCAGGGTGGACCTACATTGGAGGTGCAGGACAGGATTCAATGATTGGATGCTCAATTTCGGTTGTATCGATTTCACCTCTTCCATCACTGCGAACATGGATATCCTTGGTCTGATGAAGAATAGGCGCTATATTTCTGCTCTGAACAAGCAAATCAATTCAGTATGAAATTGTCCAGGGCAAAACATGACTGTATCAAATTGTCCAGTGCAAAACATGACAGATGCTAAGCGGAAGAGACATGTTTAAACCGAAAATACAAGGTGGGGTATATGTTTACTAGCTGCTTGATATTTGTGCAGACAGAGATGTCTGCCCGTTGCTATTTGGCAAACACACAAAGTGACCGCAATTTTGGTTGAACTGCACAAGAGAATAGTATAGTCACTGCATGCAGTGCCATTTGAAAATAGACACAGAAAGATTGGATAGTCACTTCATGGACTGCAGAAAAGTAGTACTGTACTATTTATTGGCCAACACTAGGTGCTTCATTGCTTTGGTCTGATTATACAATGGGCATCATTTTGCCTAAGTTAAAGTTTGTATTCCGAAAATAGTCTCGCCGTGTGATCGAGAGAAGACCAAATCATATTGCAGTGGATGTTCCTCCATCATGTGTGGTTCATTCTCATGGTTCCAGCTGTTGGTGAAACCACTTACGTTTGCAAGAGGAATTGTAGACTTCACAAACAAATTTGTCTTTCAGTCTGTACTGAATGTTGGCCAAGAGAAGCATCCATGTTAGTAGGAAGAACATATGTTTTTTCTAGATCTTTGCTTTTGGAGCTACATATTTGTATATGATCTGTGAATCATTGAGATGCATTAACATGTTGATCTTATGTATGGGAATCGTACTAGTTGGTTTTAGTTGGTGGCTGATCTTTGCTTTTGGAGCTACATATTTGTATATGATCTGTGAATCATTGAGATGCATTAACAGTTCCTTATATCTGTTCGCTCAGTGTTTACAAGTTACTGATCGATCACTAGCTAGCCTACTAATGCGCTCCTGGCAGTTTTAGTTGCGACGCAAGATCCGAAGTGGCAGTTTTTTGAATAAAAATGCCTACCTCTGAAGAAACTGACAAGCTGCTCTGAAGAAAATGCCATGCGAATCTGAAGAAACTGCCAGCGAAAACGTTCGCAAATGCCTTATCTCCCAGCTAAAGTTCATCAACTAATGCCCTCGGCTGCGACTCGTTGCATGCTGCTCCGCGTACTGGCTGCGAGCGATTTTGAGTGCCTGCATGCAGCCGGCCGTAATTAAGGCAGCTAACTGATGCGAAAAAGATGCGCTTTAATTGTTGCGGGCCTTTTAAATCCGTGGAATCATTATTGACAAGGAGGGAGATGATTCGAGTGCACTCGTTTGACCGTCATGCCGGCGTGCGACCCAGCACGGACGGGACGGGACGGCACAGTCATAATTTCAGTTTCTCTAGTTTTCCACGGCAAGCTGGCGCGCTAAGCCATGCCTGCTTAATTATGCATTGAATTCCGATGACCGTCGCGCTACCTTCCGCCTATAAGTACTGTTTCCCGGCCTTCTATGGTGGCACCGTGACCCAACTCGCCCTATCCTCATAAGCCCCCACCGGCCCGACGTCGCTCGCCACTTATCCTCGCTCTCGCCACGTCCGCCATGCCCCCGCCCGTCCGCGATAGGCGAGGCCGGAGGCGGTCACCGCCGGAACTAGTGTTCGGTTTTTCACCGGAAGGCAGACGGAGGGAGGAGGCATTCTATCGGTCTTTAGATGGCAATGCGGAGATCGAGGACTTGTTGGAGCGCGACCGCCTGGCGGAGGAGCAGGAGTTGTTGGAGCGCGACCGCTTGGCGGAGGAGCAGCGTATCGCCGATTTGCGCCGCCAGCGGGACATGGAGCAGCAGCGCACCGACGCTCTGAGTCGCGAGCAGAGCGCCCGCAACTGGGCCGACTACGTGGAGGCCGGCGCCCGGCAAATAGCCCTGGAGGCTGTCGGGCACGCACGCGTTCGCGACGCCGATTTTTACTACCAGCTCGTCAAGTGGGTTTCCCGCTTAGAAGCCGAAGCTTCGGTGGACCACGCCGGCATGGAAAGGGCCAACGCGCGCGAGCAACGCGCCCTATCGCACCTCTGGCAAGTCCGAGGCGAGGCGGAGGACGCCGGTGCCGGCGTTTAGCGTGTACCGCAGATGGCGGCCGGCATCGTCTAGTTAGCTAAGAGTAAGTTAGTACTTGTACGCTACTAGAGTATTAGTGGGAGTAGATAGTTAACTTGGCTATGATGGTTGTCAACGTGGAAGTTCAGTACTCTATATGTGGATCAGACCTGTTACTTTGCTCTGAATGTTGAACTTTCCGTTTGAACGTATGGAATGGGCTGTTATTTTTTTAAATGGGTTGTATTTGTCCTCCACGGGTTTAGAGGCTGACTTGTGGGCCTACCAAGTTGACGCGTACACAATCAGGAGATGATTGTACGTGGAGAGGATGACAGCAGGGACCCGCCAAGGTCATGGCAGTACGCAAGCAAGTGCCTCCTTATTTCAAGCCAATAAAAAATGGCTCCTCCTAATGGATTTCTGACATCTGGGTCCCATGCCATTGTCAACGTAGTCAATAAACGAGAGAATTGCACAACGAGCGGCTGACACCAGGGACCCAGCAGCTCGCCCAGTTATTTTTGTTTTGGGTTAATTTGATAAATGCCACTCCAAATCTGGTGTTTCTGAGAAATGCCACTGCAATTTCCAAACTTTGAAAAATGCCATTTCATGCCATTTCCAGTGGCATTTTTCGAAGTCTGGAGTGGCGTTTTTCAAAGTTTGCAAATTGCAGTGGCGTTTTCCAAAGTTTGCAAAAATTGCAGTGGCATTTTTCAAAGTTTGGAAATTGCAGTGGCATTTTTATGAATCGCCATAATTGGAGTGGCATTTATCTAATTTGTTTTTGAGACGGAAGCAGGGTGTCAACTGGGCTGTGCGGGGCACTCTGGCCTGTCTAGACAGCCTTCTCTTTTATGTTTACCACAGACCAGCCCAGTAGTTTTTTTTCTTTCTGAAAATGGCTAGCCCAGTTTTTTTGTGATTTGCCAAGTAAGTCGCTTTGTCAGGCCTGTTGGGCTGCAAATCTTTCAAGACGAGGAGAGCTTCATTCGGCTGGACGAGAAAATGGCCTATCAGTAATGAGAAATGGGTTGTACATTTTTAAAACACATCAAACCGGCAATTAGTTTCAAATTTCTTTTTTTCATTTCGAGATTTTAAATTGCATTAATTTTTATGCGTGGACAAGTTGTTGGATTTTATTTGATATACATTTATTTTTAAAATCAGTTTGAATGTGACTCCAAATTTCGGGATTAAAAACAGTTCGGACCGCACCGAAATATGCAAAATTTCATATAATTTTTTAACCGTGGCCACAATATGGGTTGTAATGCTAACAAAAAGAATATGGGCTCCAAAAAAACCTTAAGAATTAGCAAATGGGTTGTAAATTATTAGAAATAACGGCAGATGGGTTGTATGTTGTTTTCCACATATTTGAGGCTTTCCTTAAAAAAGGTTGATGCACAAGCAGTGACTGTTGGATGTCCATCCAACGGCCGTCGTGCTTCTTCAATCTTTGCTCTTCCTGCTCCAGCCGCTCAAACAAGCGCCGGCGGGACTGCCTGCTCCCTCCTCCCCGCGGCCGGCTGTGCTGCTGCGTAGGCCTCACCGCCCCACCGTACTCCCATCGCTGGCCTAGCCATCCCTCTACTCACCCACACCTGCTGTTATTCTCCGACGACGACAGACGAACCAGTAAACCCTCGTACAGTCATACTCCCCTCCGCGTGGGAAACAACTGTCGAGTCTTCCCTGGCTCCGTGTCGTTCCCTTCCTAGGCCTCACCGTCGTCCACTGCCCTGGTGCTCTCGGCGCGGCCTGGTCAACGTGGTCAACGACCGACATGCATCTGAAGTGGACTATACGTGGAGAGGCTGACAGCTGGGTCCACGGCCGCACGCAAGGAAATGCCTCCTTATTACGCGCAAAATAATGATTCCTCCACCTGACATCTGGGACCCACCAAAAGGGCCTCTGTATTTCGTGAAAAAAACGTTACCGCCGCTGACACACCAGCTATCTCTTCGCACGCAAGGATGTGCCTCCTTATTACGCACAAAAAAATGAATACTCCCCCTACTAGCTGGGACCTAGTATAGTGGAGGCTGACTTGTGGGCCTAATAAGTTGACGGGGACGGAGGGCTTTGTCAACTTAGTCAATATGCACGATTCTAGCTCCAGTGACCATACGATGTCCATCCAATGGCCGTAGTGCTTCTTCAACCTCTGGTCTTCTTGCTCCAGCCGCCCAAACCAGCGCCGGTCGTGCCTCGTGCTCCTGCCTCCCGTGGCCGGCTACGATGCCGCAGAGGCCTCACCGACCCCTACTACTCCCACCGCTGGCCAGGCCATCCCTCTACTCACCCACACCCCCTGTTATTCTACGGCGACGGCAGCCAAACACCGCAGCGAACCAGTGAACCCTCATACTCCTCTACGCGTGGGCATCCACTGCCGCGTCTTCCCCGGCTCCGCGTCGTCCCCTTCCTAGGCCTCGCCGTCGTCCATCGCCCTGGTGTTCTCGACGCGGTGTGGTCAAGGAACGGCTTCCATCGGACGTGGACTGTACGTGGAGAGGCTGACAGCTGGGTCCACGGCCGTAGCAAGGAAGTGCCTCCTTATTACACGAAAAATAATGATTCCTCTACCTGACAGCAGGGACCCACCGGACGGGCCACCGTATTTCGCAAAAAAAACGTTTCCCCCCTGACTGCTGGGACCCGCCAGCTACATCCTCGCACGCAAGGAAGTGCGTCCGGGCAAAAAAAAACGATTTGCCCCCCTGACTGTTGTGACCCACCAGCTACATCTTCGCACGCAAGGAAGTGCCTGACAGTCGGGACCCACCTGGTCGAAGCGTACATAGCGTTGTCATTCTGGTCGCGAACGTGTACGTACATACTGGTCGATGTAGAGGCGCGCATGTGTCATAGTAGAGGCGCGCACGTAGCATGTACACGTACATACAGCGGCCAGGGTGCAAGAAAGTAAATACGGCCACGTACGTACATACGGCCGGGGTCTCGAATGCCTACTCGCGCGTACGTACGGCCACGGCTCGTGTACATGGCTGGGTCGGAACGGAGAAACAGCATCGTCGTCGTGTTCATGGGGAGCTAATCGGCTGGGTCGGAACGGAATGCGTCGTCGTGTTCATCGGGAGGGCTTGGACGGAACAGCCAATGGAAACGAGGCCTGGCGTACCGCAGAACGGAGGAAACGGCCTTGTGTTCGACCGACCACGTTCAAAAAGGGATCCTGTTCATCGGGAGGGGTCTGGCGTATCGCAAAACGGAGGAAACGAACCTCCTACGGTCGAAACGGGGGTCCTGTTGATCGGGAGGGGCGTGGCGTACCGCAAAACGGAGGAAACGGACTTGTGTTGGAGCGCTACGGTCGAAACGGGGGACCTGTTCATCAGGAGGGGTGTGGCGTACCGCAAAACGGGACTCCACGGGATACTGTTCATCTCCACCGTCGACCCCTTCCAGCCTCCACGGGCTACTGTTCATCCACCGTCGACCTCCTCCAGCCTCCACCTATGACTGTTCATCCACGGGCTCCTGTTCATCCAGCCTCCACCACGCGCTACTCCACCGGCTATTGTTCAACCAGCCCTCTCCACGGGCTCCTATTCAACCACCCCTCCACGGGCTACTGTCCATCCAGCCCTCCACCATCTACTGTTCATCCAGCCCTCCACGGGGTCCTGTTCATCCAGCCTCAACCGGCTCGATCGATCGGGGTCCTGTTCATCCAGAGGCAACACCACGGGGTCCTGTTCATCCACCCCCACCGGGAACTGTTCATCCAAACCCCCCCAGCAACGCTCACTGTTCATCCAGAGGCAGCATCGACCGGCTTCAGTTAGCAGTAGTAGCGAAGGAATCGCTCGATCGGGTTCAGTTAACAACCATCGATTGATTGCTCGGGTTTAGTAACGCGTAGCCTGTAGTGCAATCACTCGGGTTCAGTTAGAGCTCAACGCCTCGCACCCACGCGCGTGCGTGTACGAGAGAAACGCGCATCGCTCGGCCCCGACCACCCACCGTAACCGGGAACACCCCGATATTTTCCTCGGCCTAGCTTCTACCATGGTTTTTTCCGTCATGGACGGCCCAAAGAATGTCATACAGCTGCGTCTCCGGCCGGCCCAGGACGAAAAGCACATTTTCTGTCATCATTTTTTGTCATAGAAGTAGGAGCCCACCACATCTATGATGATACTGGGTTTTGTAACAATTATCGTCATAGAAGTGTCATAAGTATGACAGAAAAAAAAATTGTTCGGCCCAAAACGTCACGGATGTTTCTTTTTTTTGTAGTTCAATTAGTGAGGAAGCTAATGATGATGATCATGAAACTTCCGATCAAGTTACTACCAAACCTCATAGGTCAACCAGAGTACGATCCGCACCAGAGTGGTACGGTAATCCTATTCTAGAGGTCATGTTACTTGACCATGACGAACCTACGCACTATGAGGAAGCGATGATGAGCCCAGATTCCGCAAAATGGCTTGAGGCCATGAAATCTGAGATGGGATCCATGTATGAGAACAAACTGTGGACTTTGGTTGACTTGCCCGATGATCGGCAAGCCATAGAGAATAAATGGATCTTCAAGAAGAAGACTGACGCTGACGGTAATGTTACTGTCTACAAAGCTTCACTTGTTGGAGAAGGTTTTCGACAAGTTTAAGGACTTGACTACGATGAGACTGAGGGAGTCCTGGATTATGGGATCCCCGGGCGTCCGGGGTATGTGACATGGGCCGGACTGATGGGCCGTGAAGATACAATATAGAAGGCCTTCCCCCGTGTCCGGATGGGACTCTCCTTTGTGTGGATGGCAAGCTTGGCATCTGGATGTGTAGTTTCCTTTCTCTGTAAACCGACTCTGTACAACCCTAGGCCCCTCCGGTGTCTATATAAGCCGGAGGGTTTAGTCCGTACAGGCGATCATAATCATACAGGCTAGACATCTAGGGTTTAGCCATTACGATCTCGAGGTAGATCAACTCTTGTAACCCCTATACTCATCAAAGTCAATCAAGCAGGAAGTAGGGTATTACCTCCGTTAAGAGGGCCCGAGCCTGGGTAAACATCATGTCCCCTTTGTCTCCTGTTACCTTTGATCCTCAGACGCACAGTTCGGGACCCTCTACCCGAGATCGGCCGGTTTTGACACCGACATTGGTGCTTTCATTGAGAGTTACACTATGCCGTCGACGGAAGGTTTGATGGCTCGTTTAGTCATCTACAACGACGTTGTTTCGGGGGAGACTTCTCTCACCGGTCAAATTTTTGTGTTCGGCGGCTTCGCGCTGCGTGCCAACTCGATTGGCCACCTCGAACAGATCGACAGCTACGCCCTTGGTCATCAGATCAGTTTCTGGAACCTAAATTTTGTCACTGATATCCGAGGAGACTTGATCTTCGAAGGGTTCTCGGCCCCGGCCACCGCTCTGGCCTTAGATCCGGAGCAAACCGACAGGTCCGAAGATGGGAGTTTGGAGCCCACTGGACTCTCCGCTGCAAACCGCACTATCGAAGATCCGGAGGCAATTGTGTCCACAGCAAACTTGAAATCAGACCGGCTTCCTCCTATCACTAAAAGGCCGGACTCGCCCCCGGACTCTAGCCCCGCGGACTCTCGTTTCCCCGTCCAAACCTTGCTCCTAAACGAGGCGCTGGACTTAATGCGATCTCTCGCCATCATAGAGGAATCACCTCCGAATTATGCCCAGCCCGGACTAGGGGCTGAAAGCGGGGAATTTTACATCCCACCCACCACTCACTTCATAGCCACTGTCGAAGATTCAACCGACATGCTTGACTACGCCTCCGAAGACATCGACGGCATGAACGACGATGCCGGAGATGAACAAGGCCAAGACCCGCCGTTTACCGGACGTTGGATGGCCACCTCCACATATGATGTGTATATGGTGGACACACCCAAATAGGATGATGGCGACGGCAGGAAGGATCCGGTTGAGGACAAGCCTGCTGAGGCACCTCCAAAGCGTCAACGTTAGCGGCGTCGTTCAAAATCGCGTCAGAGAACGCCAAAGACCCTGAAGCCCCCGTCGAGCCAACATCCGAACATGATGATTGGGAGGAGGATCAAGGTAACCCTAACGATCCGATCGAGAACGAGGACTCGGGGGATAGTAACTATCTACCAATCTCCAAGGATGATGTGAGCCTCAGCGACGAAGACTTCATCGTGCCAGAGGAACCACTCGAGCAGGAGCGCTTTAAGCGCCAGCTAATCGCTACTGCGAGAAGCGTAAAAAAGAAGCAGCAACCGCTCCACGCCAAATAGGATACATTCAATGACAGATGGACCCAAGTCCTAGCTGCCGAAGAGTATGGCCTTCGACGCCCAGCAAAGAGTTATCTAAAGCGTCGGCTACTACCACAATTTGACGACGAGGCCCTCGGGCCCATACCGTCCAGACATGACCATGCTAATGACCCAGACCGGCCACCACGCGGGCGAGATAAAGCGGCCACCAATGTCGAACACCAACCCGCACCACCTCCCCGTAGAGGCAGAGAGACAGCGGCTCCAGGATACACCGACGACCTACGACAGGACCTCGACAATAGAGCAGGCCAAGCCAGATCAATCTATGGATCAAGGGGGGCGTGCCCCAACGCGAGAGGATGGCCATCAGGCCTGGCGCGACAGGCACAACCTCACCTGGGCCGAAAACCGCATACGGACTTCATCCGAACTGCGTCGTGACGTCGCCCGATACAGACACGCCGCACACCCACTGGTGCGCGTCGGTCCTAAACAAACGGTTTAAAACCCCTTTCCGCGACGGCATCTGGAACCGTCGCCAAGTGAGTGTGGGCGATAGGGGGGGTCCTTCCCACATGACCCAGAAACCGTCGGGGATATGCCCTTCTGGCACACACGTTCGGCAAAATGAGGTCGTGTGCGACCGGCGAGCGCTCAAATACGGAAATACGTACACTGCAGCTAAAAATACAATTATACGGCGGAATTGTTTCCGGTCTCAAGTACATCCCACACAGTCAGCCCCCGCTAAACGTTTATGTTCGTATGTACATCCCACACAGTCGCTCCAAGGAAAACGTTTCCGTTCACAGGTACATCGCACACAATTTTTCCCGTTAAATCATTTGTGATAGCATTGCCATTGCACACAATAGTAATAATATTATCGTTTGCGTTATTGAATGCATCACACACGGTGCGTAGAAAGAAACTGTGTGACAAAGGCTATCCATCACACATACTTTTTATGTGATAAACGTTTGCGCAAGGTGGCCTAATACAAACAGTTTTCAAGAGAAAGTCGTGTGTGCAGTGGAGATTGATCGCACACGTAGTGGATCCTAGAAACGTTTCTAATCTCCAAGTATATCACAGACGTTTCGCTTTCGCAAACTATGTGCAGTGTAATCCCTATTTAATCCATAATTAATCCAATTAATCCCTAATTTCAAAATCACATGTTATCAATTTGAAAGTAGGCAATCACTTATTTCATATCCAACCATGTTTTTTACAAATATAGGTTCAACCACGAATCCATAATTCAATGCACAGGTACATATACTGAAGAACTATAGAAGCACCAAGTAAAGAATGATGAACCACAGTTGTACTAAAGACTGTAAAGAGAGAGGCGAAAGACATTCTGGTTGCTGGAGAAGGTGAAGCGGAATGCCCATATTGTGCCCTCCTCCATGCATAAGGCGCACACGACTCTAGGCCAACCCCTTGTGATGGCGGCCCGTCCATCCTTTACTGTCTTCATTAGGACTTCTCGATGCTCATTGTAGTCTGGATGAAATACTTTAACCTTCATTGCGTGTCCACCAATCATGTACTTTGCGAGGTAATCTTGTGTGAATTGCTTCGGGAACCACTGGGAACGAAAAAGATTCAGACATTGTTGTCTAACAACTCATTATGGGCAGTAAAAAGAGAAGGATGCAGAGTTTGTAGTTACCATCCTACAGCTCACTGTTGTGTTGGATAGAGCATAAACAAATAATTTGCTTGCCACCATTCGTATCTTTTTGCTAATAATCCTTATCAGTTTCCTCACTTGATGCTTGTTCATCAATATCTCATTGCCCCATATGCAAAAAGGGTCAATGCGTGAATCCTTGCCAAGGGCATATGTACCTACAAGCAACAAGTCAATATTAAAAGCTAACTAGTGTCCAGGCCTAGATCTATATGCACTACATTATGGAACGACGGGGGAGTACAAGCCGAGGGATGAAGCTAACCTCGGCGGAAAATGGTGGCCACACCATGTTGTCCTGCATAAGTAGTGGAAAGGCATGATAAGTACAGCAATCTTAACATCAAACAAATATAGCAAAGGTAAACAACATCATCTCCAAATGATAGCTTGAATGTGTTGGTTTCAGCATGCTGTTAAAGCAGATATAAAATGGAAGGCAATGTTACCGATAGCAGGCTTAACAGCCATCAAATATTGCAATTCAAACTGGTATTGTTGAAAATGAATAGAACGTAGGTAATGCTTAAACATCACACTGGATAAATGTGTAAAACTGAAAATAAAGGGCATATGTTAACTACACCAGGAATAACTGGAACCAAATATAGCCGTTCAAACTGGTATTGATGTAGTCGAGCGGCACAGTTCCAACTTGCACATAATGAACCACACATTGTGAATGACTGAAATAAACAAGGCATAAATGACCAGTATAACAACCAAATATAGCCATTGAAAACTGGACAGAGTCTCACTGCAACCAACCTAACAAGCAAATACAGATAAACAGGGCATATGCTTGGAAACTGGACAAATGCTCACTGCAACCAACCTAACAAGCAGATAAAGATAAACAAGGCATTTGCTTGATAACTGGAGAAATGCTAAAAGAAGCAACCTAACAACCAAATACAGATAAACAAGGCATCTGCTTGATAACTAGACAAATGCTAAAAAAACAACCTATCAACTGTAGATAAACAAGGCATCTGCTTGATAACTGGACAAATACTCACTGCAACCAAACTAAGAACCAAATACAGATAAACAAGGCATCTGCTCGATAACTGAAAAAATGCTCACTCCAACCAACCTAACAACCAAATACAGATAAAAAGGCACCTACTCACTATAAACAACCAAATATAGCCATTCGTGAAACTAAAGTGGACAATTCATACTTAAACATCACATAGACCTATTGAACAATACATTTTTGCATAACTGAAATAATTAAACACGGCACAGTTAAAGCACCGCACTGCAAATGCTACTACAACAAAGGGTACGAGTTGGCAAGCTAGAAAAGGTAATATTTGCTGATAGAATGTTGCCTCACATTTCATGGACGGGATCCTTCTAGTTGGAAGAGCACAGACCCATGGTGCGCTCTCTGATGTCACAGATGGGCTGTTTCACCTTGGAAGAACCTTCGTGGGTGCCCTCCTCGTGGTTGTGGTCGTGGTCGATGAGATCTGACTTGGCAATTGAGGATCCCAAGCCTCCGCCGTAGAACGTGTCCTTCAGAAGTGACAAAATGGGCTCGATGGCATATAAAGCTCACAAATCCTTGACCGCTTGGCGGAGGAGATCAACGGCAGGGCCGTCGAAGAGATCGACGACGGTTGAACCAGAGGGGTTGTGGATGGACCACTTAACCTGTGACATGGCCCCGTGAAGCCGTGGGTGTGGACGAGCTTGATGTTGTAGCCAGCTTTCCCGAGATACAGTAATACGCTAGCCCGCTGACATGAAGCCTTCGGCATGGCAACGTAGTCAACATCTTCGCCGACTTCCGCGGCGACGTGTTGCTCAAGGATCGACAGGTCGGGGCAAACGGCGGCCACCTCGCCAACGTCCGCCGGAGAGGCCATGATAAACCTCTTGTTGGCCGAACGCTCGTCGGGCTCCCCGGGATACGTGGTCGAGCTTAGGCTATGACATTCTGGAGTAGGGGATGTGGATCTGGCGGGGAGGGACACAGTAGGCCTCATCTAAAAACTCAGGGGAGTGGGGCGACGGTATGGGAATCGCTGGATAACCTGAACTTTATTATCTAAGCTAGGAGGAACGGGCAGACCGGCAGGGTTGGCGGCGGCGCTGGCGGCGGCCGCGAGCTAGGTTCGAAGGGGGGGAGGGGGCGGGTGGGGGACTATGGAGGGGGGTGGTGTTTGAGGATTACACCATGGCTACTAAAAATTTTAGTACTGGTGGGTGAAGATGGTGGTGGACGAGGGAGGGCGACGGTTCAAATGCCTCGGCTGCTAAAATTTTACTATAAGGTCGGATCTTGTCGGTGGAAATGACACCTATGGGGTCACTGGGATCCCTTCTATGGTTGGTAGGCGCGAGGTTCTGCAAAGAGCGGGTCTGACAGGAAGCACACGGATCGTTTACCCAGGTTCGGGCCGCGAAGATGCGTAATACCCTAGTCCTGCTTTGGTGGATGTATTTGAGTGTTCTTGTGTTCTTGAGCTAGTTACAGGGTGCAACATGCCCAAAAGAGCCGAATCCCTCTCCTGGTCACCTCGGGCTCCTTTTATAGGAAAAAGGGGTTGCCACAGTGGCACACAGGAGGTGGAAAGGTCTACAGTCGATAAGCCTATCCTCTGGGACCGTCGGACAAATGCATTTAATGCACTGCCGACGTGCCCCTTGCTTTATCGGGGACGGCAAGGAAGCACGTCTGAGCTGTCGTCGCCTTGCCTGGCCTCGACACGCATCCAAGCTGATGAGGCATCGCGGTGCAATGTTGGTTGTCTGCTGGGCTGGTGCGGTGGTGGAGCCTTCACGAAGACCTGCATGCCACCATGCAGGTGCTTGCTAAGTCGGTTGTGGAGGCCGCTCGTCGCCACGCAGGTGCCTGCCCAGCTGGTTGAGCTAGCAGCTGCTTGGGGACGGTGGTGGATTCTTGGCAGGCCCGGGCCTGGCAGTGGCCCCGCTGATGCCCTCGGCAAGGGTCTTGCCTGGGACCCGGCAAGGGTCTTGCCGTGGCATTGCAGTCGTCCCCGGCAGGGGTCTTGCCAGGGGTCTTGTGGATTTCCTCGGCCAGGATCCCGCCGATGGTCGCCGTCTTCTGGTCCTCATCAGATCTCACATGTTTATGATCTTGACGAAGATCTGCATGCCACCACAGAGGCGCCTCCTAAGCCTTGGTTCCAATGTGGATAGTTGGTGGTGTTGGAACCCGTGGGCTCAAGGGTGGCTTTCGCTGCTGGTGTCGGGCAAGTTGCCCCGGCAAGGCTCTTGCCGGGGCTGTGGAGGCTGCCTCGGCAAGGATCTTGCCGAGGGAGTCCACCTCGCCCTCTTGCTCTCCTGTGTTTCTTGCTTGACGTTGCCTTGGTTGTCTTGTGCTTCGGCTTCTCTTCGGCTTCCCTCCTCTGCCCTGCTAAGTGTGCCCGTGGCGCGCGCCCCTGACTGCCCGTGCACAAGTAAATGGGTCAAAAGGAGAGCCCCTACTTTTGTACATCGACAGGAGCCCCCGGGTTTGGGCCACACATAAGCGCGACGCGTTGTTGGGCCAAGCCCAGAACGGTGCGCGGGCAGGCGGGGCGGATTTTTACCGTGGTAACTGTTTCGTCCGCTGCGCTTCCCCACGACCTGCGTTGAACGCGCGACATGCAGGATCATGCGTGATGTGGGGGTCATGCATGGGGCGGTCTCCGCACGCATGTGACACATCGCAGTTAACGGGAAAAGAGGCGGCCCGCGCCTTCCCCGTAAAAAGGAATAACCGCGGGTGCGCTGCTCATTTACCCCCCGCGTCTTCTTCAATCTCGGAACCATCGTCCCTTTCTCCTTCCTTCCCAAGCTTTCGCCTTTGCTCGCCGCTGTTGCGTCTTCGCTGTCCTCCATCCCTTGCCTCTCGCAGCTGCCATGGCCCCCAAATCCACCAAGGGCAAGGGAGTGGCTAAGGACGCCGGGCCGCCGGAGAGCGAGTCGGCGGCGCGGCGGATGCAGCTCACCTACTTCCCCTCGACGGTCGACGTGTTCGAACTCCGGGACTGCTTCAGGCCCCTATGGCGATGCAAGATGGGGGGAGACGACGGGGCATCTAGCCACGCGCGTCATCCCCGCCAATTGCGCCGAGGCCGCCCCGAATCGGTACCCGTTCTTCGTCGACTACTTTTCTTGCGGCCTTTGCCCCCCTTTCTCTGATTTCTTCAACAATATTATGCACACATTTGGCTTCCACCTCCTGGATTTTACTCCAAATGTCGTGGCGTGCATGGCTCTGTTCGCCCATCTCTGTGAGGGCTTCGCCAGAGTTCTTCCCAACACGGCGCTCTTCCGCCATTATTTTTACCCTCGCATCCAGAAGGGAGGCGCTATTTCTGGTTGCGTCACCTGGATCCCAAGGTCCAAAGGGACGTACCCGGAGGGCGCCCAGAAGGAGAGGTGGGAAGAATGGCGGGGCTGGTGGTGCTGGATTGAGGAGGATGACCCACAGGAGTTCTGTCGGGTCCGCCAGGCGCCGCCGGTTCGCAGGAACGACTGGGGCGACATCAACGCCCAGGACGACAAGCTCAAGATCGCCACCACCAGGATCCACCGCCTCACCGTTGCCGGGCTCACCCTGGAGATGATTGGGGCAGATTTCCTCCGCCGCTGAATCGCTCCTCTGCATAACAAGGGGAGGCCGGCCTGGCTCTTCCAGAACGCGGCCGACATCATGAGGCTTCGCCCTGGCCTCAATCACAACTTCACGGTGATGGGGCATGCTCACTTCTGCCAGCGGATCTTTCAGCTCGACGTGAACCGCGACGGCTGGGCTGAGAGGTCCTGCAAGGCTGCGAAGGCCGGCAAGGTCGTCAAGGGGCCCTTGTTTGGGTTGCCGGCGGGGGTGGTCCCGCTGAGCAAAAACTTGCGCCAGACCGACATCATCGCCATGATGCCAGAGTGCAACGCGCACGGTCCCATCCAAAACTGGGCCGCGCCACCGAAGGAGCAGGTGCAGGAGTTCTTTGACGGCTTGGCAGAGGTGTATGTCCGCAACGAGCCGCTGCTCATCCAGGACACCACTCAGGCAGAGCTGGACTATATCGCCGCCAGGGCGGCGGAGGCGGAGCTCGCTAGGCAGGCCGGCAGCGCTGGCGGCGTGGAGGACGAGGCTGCGGCAGCTGCGGAGGAGAAGGAGCTCGCCCAGTGGGTGGAATCCGCTGGAGAATCCAGCAGCGCCGGCACTGGGGCCCCTCTCATTGAAGATGCGCTCGACGAATCATCGGAGGAGGAGGCCGAGGCCGTCGACCCTCCAGCCACGGGGAGAGGGTGAGTCCTGCGGCGGGCCAGCTCCGGCGAGCCGGTTTGGCCCGGCAGGGCCGTGCAACCCTGGCATGCCCAGGAGACGTCCACGCGCCAAACAAGGGCCGCAGCGGTGAAGAAATTGGTGAAGGTCGCGGTGGCGAATAAGAAAGCATCTGCCTCTTCTTCGTCTAAGCGCGCTCAGACTCCACCTTCTTCCCCTCCTGCAGCAGATGTTGACGCGGAGGTCGTCTTTGACTTTAGGTCCCTCAGCCCAAGGAGGAAGAGGAAGGCAGCAGAGGAGGAGGTGGAGGAGGAGGAGTAAGCTTCTTGTTCCCTCCCCCCTTTTTGTCATCTCCGTCTCCTCAAACTGTGCCGCTTATCTTGGATTGTTTTCATTTTTGCAGGGATGTGGAGACGCTGGCCCAGAGGGTGAAGAGGGCCAGGTACTCGGCGGGCGGCCAGGCCCCGGCGGGCACCTCGAGGGCGCCACTGGTGGTGGTGTGTAGCCCGGACAGCAGCCCCCGGAGCAGCCCCCAGTGTAAGTTCACCACTCGCCCCTCGTCGATGTGTGTGTTGGGGGGTATGAGTCACTGGCGCTGACCTTGCCGAGATCGCAGGAGGAGGACGGCAGCAGGAGGAGCCACTGAGAGCCACCCCCAACGCGCCGCCCCCATCGACCACGCCGCCCCGAGGGGCGTCCCCGGCAAGGGCGTCAAGCACCGAGCCCATGCACACGGAGGATGAGGAGGAGAACTTGGGTGCCGGCGGCTCTGCGTCGGCGCCAGATGTTGGCGAGAAAGGGGCTACTTCTTCCCAGCCCGGCACGGGTACATCATTCGCCTCTCATCCCTGCCCTTTCTTCTTCTTTTTGAATCTTGGTCTTGCCTTCGCCTCATCCCCTTCTCGATATCCAGATCCTCCCTCGGCGGGCCAGGAGGACATAGACACCGTCATCGAGGATGTCGCCAAGGCCGCCGAGGCGGAGGCCGAGAAGATCGCCGCCGAGGAGGCCGCCAAGGGCGCTGCTGAGGACGCCGCCAAGGGGTCTGCCGGGGAGCCCGGCAAGGCTGCTGCCGAGGAGGCCGGCAAAGGGCCTGCCGGGGAGCCCGGCAAGGCCGCTACCGAGGAGGAGGTGGTTGATGACCAACCTTGCTCCTCCACTGCCTCTGGCTCCGGCAGGTATCTGAGGGTGAGCGACGACCTTTTCGTCCACCTTCCAGGGACGTCGAGCTCCAGGGCGCCCATCGTGGGAGAGGTGTTCGATGAGGAGGTGATTGCCGCCGCCGGGCTCGAGGTTGTTGACGAGCCGAGTGCCGGTGGCGACGGTTCTCAGGAGGAGCAGCTTCTCCAGGCCATGGGCGCCAGCTTTCGGAAGCTCCAGGCGCTCCACCGCGCCCGCCTAGACAAGGCCAAGTCCAGGATGGCTACGGTGGACAAGGTGGAGGCGGACCTCAAGGGACGCATCGCTGAGACGCAGACTTGGTTCCGCCAAGCTTGTGAGGAGCTGAAGGCCGCCCAGGGCGAGCTGGCCAAGCGCGAGGTGGAGCTCACCATGAAGCGGGCCGACATCAAGAAGGCCTAGGAGACGGCGAAGAACCTGGCCGCCGAAGCCGAGGCTGCTCGAACCCAGGACCAGGCCGTGCTAAACTCCCAGGAGGAGGACCTTGCCGCTCGCGAGGAGAAGCTTGCTGCGACTCTCCACGGCAAGGACGAGGAGGTGGAGAAGCTCGCCGCGCAGCGGACCCAGGAGCTGGAGCAGAGGCACGGAGAGACACTCAATGCCCAGGCTCTGGTTCACGCCGACAAGGTGAAGGAGCTGGAGGTGGAGTGGGACGGGCTGAAAGACCAGGTCCTGAAGCTGTCCAGGGAGAAGGACACGCTCAACATCGCTCTGGTTGAGGCATAGGGTGCGTCCCTCAGCAGGGCTGGGCAGCTCTCCGAGGCCAACAACTCCATCAAAGACCTCAAGCTGAAGCTGGAGGGTCTCGAGGGGATGCTGTCGGAGGGCAAGGCCCGGGAGGGGACCCTGGCCAAGGACCTGGAGACCGAGAAGCAGCTACGGAAGAACGAGACCGCCAACCACAAAGACTTTGTAGAGGGTGAGAATCGCTGGATCAGGCGCCTGGAAGGCGTCGCCGGCAGGATCACCACGTAGCTGGCTACCATGGGGATGCCAAACGTGAGGTATACCCCGGAGCACAACGTGAGCCCCAACGCCAAGCTGACCATCTTCTTCGAGGGCGTCCTCGGGGCCCTGGAGCAGCTCCACTCCAATCAGGCGGCCTCCCTGGCCGATGAGGCCCGGAGGCTTTGCCGGGGTGCCATGACCAAGGTCCTCACCAAGGTGGTGCACTGGAATCCTGACCTCGACTTCGACACCACGCTGGAGAGCTTGTCGGAGGATGCGGACATCGCGGCACTCAAGGAGCGTATCAAGCCCATCATCAGCCGCATCGACGGAATCCAGAGGGTGGAGGGCCAGCGCCTAGGCACCCCGTTTCTCATTGCCGCTGCAGGTTCATGACCAAGACAATTTCTATCTTTAGTTAGAACCGCGGAAACAACCGATGTAATATAACTCTGCAGTACTTTTGATACAATGCATGTTATTTTCCTGTCTGATCTTCCCTTGTATGTCCGCCCTACATTAGCCGGGTAGGCTCGCTGGCGCGTAAACCCAGGGCGGCACCTTGGGGACGGATCCCCAACGGTCTGCCGGGTGTGCTTGCTGCCGAGCGAACCACCTTACCGCTCTCAACGCGGCCGCTCGAACTGTCGAGCTTGACTCGAGTCAGAATCGAGAACGTTGCCAATTGCGGAAGGCTACCCTGCCACTCTCAACGCGACGCTCGAGCTATTGAGCGGACTCGAAACAGAACAAGGGCGTTTCCAATTGCGGAAGGGCCCCTTTGCGTGCAGGTTTTCCATACACAGGGCAGGACCTTCGAGGATAATAACCATATATATAAAAAGAAATTGCCCAAAGTTTCACATGACTTAGCTTTTCTGTCGTTGCAAGGACGCCCGCCGCATCTGCAGACGGTGCCATCATGCTTGGTCATCTTCTTCCTTGGAACGACGGCCACGATGAAGCCGCTGCTTCGATTAGACCATATTTTCACAACTGCGACCCCCCTACCTGGCGCGCCAAAGATGTCGGTGGAAACGACACCTATGGGGTCACTGGGATCCCTTCTATGATTGGCGGGCGCGAGGTTCTGCAAAGAGCGGGTCTGACAGGAAGCACACGGATCGTTTACCCAGGTTCGGACGTGAAGATGCATAATACCCTAGTCCTGCTTTGGTGGATGTATTTGAGTGTTCTTGTGTTCTTGAGCTAGTTACGGGGTGCAACTTGCCCAAAAGAGCCGAATCCCTCTCCTGGTCACCTCGGGCCTCCTTTTATAGGAAAAAGGGGTTGCCACAGTGGCACACAGGAGGTGGAAAGGTCTATAGTCGATAAGCCTATCCTCTGGGACCGTCGGACAAATGCATTTAATGCGCTGCCGATGTGCCCCCCTTGCTTTATCGGGGACGGCAAGGAAGCACGTCCCAGCTGTCGCCGCCTCGCCTGGCCTCGACACGCGTCCGAGCTAATGAGGCATCGTGGTGCCATGTTGGCTGGCTGCTGGGCTGGCGCGGTGGTGGAGCCTTCACGAAGACTTGCATCCCACCACGCAGATGCTTGCTGAGTCGGTTGTTGAGGCCGCTCGTCGCCGCGCAGGTGCCTGCCCAGCTGGTTGAGCTAGCAGCTGCTTGGGGACGGCGGTGGAGTCTTGGCAGGCGCGGGCCTGGCAGTGGCCCCGCTGATGCCCTCGGCAAGGGTCTTGCCGGGGACCCGGCAAGGGTCTTGCCATGGCATTGCAGTCGTCCCCGACAGGGGTCTTGTCGGGGGTCTTGTGGATTTCCTCGGCCAGGATCCCACTGATGGTCGCCATCTTCTGGTCCTCATCAGATCTCACAAGTTTATGATCTTGACGAAGATCTGCATGCCACCACAGAGGCGCCTCCTGAGCCTTGGTTCCAATGTGGATAGTTGGTGGTGTTTGAACCCGTGGGCTCAAGGGTGGCTTGCTCTTGTGGCACCTCGGCTCAGAGCAACCGGTTTACCCTGCATTGCCAGCCCAGAGATCGAGTCTTCTGGCAATAAACAACAACATGGTATAGAAATAACCTCTTTATTGATACTAGCGGGATACATAGGTCTGATATTACATCGAGTTGCGAGGCCAAGCAGCACACACGGTGCTGCTGGACAGTATGTACATTATTTAATGAACATGGTTGGGGCCTCGATCACACGAAACTACGCGGCAGCGAAAGAACGACGTAGCGGAACTCCATAGCACAGGGACACCAACGTGGACACGGCCTAGACACGAGATGCGCTCCGATGCGAATCAACTTGCCTGAAAGCTGGCATAACGCGCCAGGTCACTACATTGAATGTACTTGCAAGCTCACAACAAACATAAGCACGATGACAGATAATATCATGATAATTGATCAAGTTAAATTAATGCAAAAAATACTACAGATGCAATGCAGCCAAACAGTGCACCGAGTCACGCGAACTCGCTTACCAGACGGTTACCTCGTAACCAAACGGTGACCACACCGGGGTCACACCTGAAACCAAAAACCCATGAACACCTCGAGCGTTCAAGGTTCACCATGAAACAATGCATCACAACAGTCGCTTAGTTTGCAAGATTAATTATAAAAGTTGATCCATGGTGTGACTTACTCCCAAGTCTTGCCCATAACTGAGGCTGCGGCTATCGATAGATTAAATACACTCTGCAGAGGTAGCGCACTTTACCCACACTACGGAGTACCTGGCCTCGCTTTCCCATTCGGGTGGACCAAAATATTCCGACGAAACCCTCCCTTTGTCATGCACTCTCCCTGGCCACTCCGACCATCTCCCTCTCAGGGCTAGGCCTTGGGTGGCCCCGTGTCTACCAAAGACACCAACGGCCACCGTCGTGGCAAAACGGTCCCAAACGGGGACAAGGTACCATAAAAACAAAAACGAGCACACAAGGTTATGTCTGCCTACCGGGCCAGGGTATGCATGCCCATAACCTTCCCTCGCGGGAGGCACCGGTGAGAGCCACAACAAAGGACCGAATCAAGACCTTCCCATTAGGTAAATGTGGTCGCACTGAATTAAAAACCTGATTCAGTGGCACCATGATGTGATCAACATCATATTCAAGTTGAACTTAATCAGGTTTAACTTCAATAAAAACTTTTTATCAAAAACATGATATGAAAAATAATTTTCATGCAACTACTCGTCATGCAAAGCAAACTAATCATGTTCATGGATCAAACTTAACCACATAATTACCTTGCAACACTAAAGGTCAAAACTCTCTGGTTATAACTCATTTTTATCAGCAAGCAACATTTTTATTAGCTCTTTATTTAAATGAAAATATCACTTAGTAAAATTACTACCATTAATTTCCATAGCAATATGCATAGTGCAAAATCTTACTCTACTTAACCAAACAAGTTCATTGCATGCAACCAATAACTAAAACAAGCATTTCTAACAGAATAAAGTAACTAACAATTTACCAAAATTATTTACAAAATTTTAGATGCAAATAAGAACTCATATTCAAGTAGAAAATCATAGATATTGAAATAACACCATCCAAATGCTGGTGTGGCTTGCCTTAGTGTAGAGGAGGATCACACCCCTCTTGGTTTGCTTCAAGACAAGCTTCTCCTTCTGAAAAATAATTTAAAACCACAAAAATAAATGTCAAAACACATTCTGAAAATCACCAGAAATTCTAGACAGCAAGGAAAAATCCACCTCTTGGTGTGCTGCTAGAGCTTTCTGTAACAAAGACAATGCAAAAAGAATCAACTCATTTGGACTTATGGTTTAGAAATGGTGGGTGGTCAAAGTTTAGTCAAATTTCTGAATTAAATTTGAATAAACAGACAATCCTGGGGGGTGACGTCGAAGACGTAAAACGGGAGTGCGCCTCCACTTGTACCGCTTCAGGCGCGAGTGGTGAGGCTGACACTGGGCCCCGCCCGTTAGGAGAGAGAGAAGGGGATCGAGATCAGAGGGGAGGCGGCGCTTCGCCGGAGCTCACGCCGGCGATGAGGGGGTTTGGGGCTAAGCTAGAGGGATAGATTGGAAGCGGGGCTCGCGGAGCACCTGCCCGTACCCGTGGCTTGGCGAGAGGTGGACGGAGCAGCTCGGGGTTGAGCTCGCAAGCTTCAGTGGCGGACGGGGTTCGCCGGAGAGGTTGAAGACGACGGCTAGAGGCAGCTCCGAGGGCTTGGCGGCCTCCAAGCAGCACCAACAGACCACCAAGGCCCTGCCCAAGCAGTTGCCTGAGCTCGAGAGGCCCTGGAGAGCGGCAGCTGGCCTGCGGGGATCGCTGGAGTCCTCGGGTCGGGGTGACGGCCAGAGGCCTGCCCGACCGAACTGCGGTCGTTCTATGTGTTCATGGTGGTTGTGTGGAGTGGTGCATGGCCAGGATTCCAGTCGGGGTGGCTTTATATAGTCGGAGCAAGAGGGGGGACGTGTCGCCGCCGGAGCGTTCTGGACACGTGGCGAACATCGACGAGAAGCTCCAACGCGAGGGGGCAAGGTGCTGCGTCGACTCAGGGGCTTGCCCACGCTTGCGGACGCGCACAGGAGGCGGTTGGGGAAGCAGACAAGCACACGCGCGCACTGTGGCGTTTTGGCCGCGACGCGCCTATGCTTGCTATGGAGGCTCCGGCGTCGGCGAGTGCCAGGGAGGGGTCAAGCTTGATGAGTCGAGGGTTGTTGCACGGTGCGGCAGTCGGAGGCGAGCGCTGGAACGAGCGCGCGCGAAACAGAGAGCAAGGCGCCAGCCAGAGCGCGTCGAGATGCTGCCAGGCGTCGTGTCCTCACGCGGTCACCAAGCTGGCATGGTCAAAACAACGGCCAGGAGCGGCCAAACCTTGTCTACGCGCTCGACCATGCAGTGTTACGTCTAGGAGGGGTGATGGATCATACCCAGGCCGAACAGACGTGACTCTACCAAGCTGGCAAGTTGCTGGTCAGAAACTTGGTCATCAAGTTTGGCCACCTTCTAGAAGGCCATTAGGGCTAATCTCCTGGGGTTTAGGGTTTCTTAGGAAGGTGTTTAAGCTCAAGAAAACTCAAGGCCAAAAGCTAAAGGAAAAATGCACTTGATGTACAAAGTGCATTTCTGGTCCAGAAGTGAAAAGATTTTCTACAGCAAAAATACTACAAAAAGTGATGCATTATTTTTGCATGGGAAGGTGCGCTGGGGTCCTAAGAATATTCATGAATTATCTCAGATTTTTCTGAGCAAGAAAAATTGAGGTTGCTTTGGAGCACAAGTTCTGAGAGGGAAATGAATATTTTTCTTTTAGGAAAAATATTCATTTGATTATTTTGGGAATTTGTTGGAAGAATAATGTAGATAGGTCACTCGGGTGAAAGCCAAGGATATGCCCAAGTATAAAGTCCATATGAAGTGATTCAGAAACCAAATCAAATCAGGGGAAAAACCACGGTGAAAACCAAGTCCGAAAAAAGAGAGAAGGCAAGTCTGGAAAAAGAGAGAAGGCAAAATCCAGGCTGTCACAAACCTCCCCCACTTAGGATGAATCTCGTCCTCGAGATTTGGTTGCTTGGGAAAACCATTCTAGGTATGCAGTCCTTAAAAATTCCTCTCTTTCCCAGGTTGCTTCTTCTTCGGTGTGATGCTCCCACTGAACCTTGTAAAACCTTATCTCTTTGCTGCGAGTGACCCTTTCTGTCTGATCCAATATTCTTATTGGCTTTTCCTCATAAGGCAAATCCTTAGCCAATTCTATTTCTGCCATATCAGTCCTTTTCTCCAGAGGCGAGATACATTTCCTTAGCTGTGAGATGTGAAACACGTTGTGTACTTCTGATAATTCTGGTAGCAATTCCAACTGGTAGGCAACTCTTCTGACTCTGGCCATGATGGGGAATGGACCGATATATCTGGGTGCCAATTTTCCTCGGGTCTGAAACCTCTTGACTCCTTTCATAGGGGTGACTCGGAGATATATGTGCTCTCCGGGTTCGAAGCTGATCTGACGATGTTTGGCATCATAGTAGCTCTTCTGTCGGGATTTGGACAGTTGCAGTCGGTCCCGGATTTCCTTGACTTGCTTCTCTGCTTCAAGCATTAAATCAGTACCGAAAATATGGCTGTCTCTGGTTTGACACCAATTCAATGGGGTGCGGCATTTCCAGCCATACAGGGCTTCATAGGGTGACATCTTCAAGCTGGCCTGGAAACTGTTGTTGTAGGAAAACTCGGCGTAAGGTAGACAGTCTTCCCACTTGGTTCCTTGGCCAATGTACATGCCCGGAGCATATTGATACGTCTCCGTCGTATCTACTTTTCCAAACACTTTTGCCCTTGTTTTGGACTCTAACTTGCATGATTTGAATGGAACTAACCCGGACTGACGCTGTTTTCAGCAGACTTTCCATGGTGTTATTTATGTGCAGAAACAAAAGTTCTCGGAATGACCTGAAACTCCACGGAACATATTTTTGGAAAATATTAAAAATACTGGAAGAAGAATCCACGTCAGGGGGGCCTCCACCTGTCCACAAGGGTGGGGGCACGCATGCCCCCCTGGGAGCGCCCCCTGCCACGTGGGCCCCCTATTGCTCCACCGACTTCAACTCCAACTCCATATATTCGTGTTCGGGGAGAAAAACTCAGAGAGAAGGATTCATCGCGTTTTACGATATGGAGCCGCCACCAAGCCCTAAAACCTCTCGGGAGGGCTGATCTGGAGTCCGTTCGGGGCTCCGGAGAGGGGAATCCGTCGCCGTCGTCATCATCAACCATCCTCCATCACCAATTTCATGATGCTCACCGGCGTGCGTGAGTAATTCCATCGTAGACTTGCTGGACGGTGATGGGTTGGATGAGATCTATCATGTAATCGAGTTAGTTTTGTTAGCGTTTGATCCCTAGTATCCACTATGTTCTGAGATTGATGTTGCTATGACTTTGCTATGCTTAATGCTTGTCACTAGGGCCCGAGTGCCATGATTTCAGATCTGAACCTATTATGTTTTCATGAATATATGTGAGTTCTTGATCCTATCTTGCATGTCTATAGTCACCTACTATGTGTTATGATCCGGCAACCGCGAAGTGACAATAATCGGGACCACTCCCGATGATGACCGTAGTTTGAGGAGTTCATGTATTCACTATGTGTTAATTCTTTGGTCCGGTACTCTATTAAAAGGAGGCCTTAATATCCCTTAGTTTCCATTAGGACCCCGCTGCCACGGGAGGGTAGGACAAAAGATGCCATGCAAGTTCTTTTCCATAAGCATGTATGACTATATTCGGAATACATGCCTACATTACATTGATGAATTGGAGCTAGTTCTGTGTCACCCTATGTTATGACTGTTACATGATGAACCGCATCCGGCATAATTCTCCATCACCGATCCAATGCCTACGAGCTTTTCACATATTGTTTTCCGCTTATTTACTTTTCCGTTGCTACTGTTACAATCACTACAAAACACCAAAAATATTACTTTTGCTACTGTTATTTTTGTTACCGTTACCACTATATCATACTACTTTGCTACTAAATACTTTGCTACAGATACTAAGTTATCCAGGTGTGGTTGAATTGACAACTCAACTGCTAATACTTGAGAATATTCTTTGGCTCCCCTTGTGTCGAATCAATAAATTTGGGTTGAATACTCTACCCTCGAAAACTGTTGTGATCCCCTATACTTGTGGGTTATCAAGAGTATTTTCTGGCGCCGTTGCCGAGGAGCATAGCTCTATTCTTTGAGTCACTTGGGATTTATATCTGCTGGTCACTATGAAGAACTTGAAAGACGAGAAAACAAAAATGTATCCCTCAACTACGAGGGGAGGTAAGGAGCTGCCATCTAGCTCTGCACTTGATTCACCTTCTGTTTTGAGTAAGCTTGCGACACCTAAACCTGCTTCTGCTATTAATTCTGATATGTCGCATGTTATTGATGATGCCACTTCTGCTATGCATGATACTTATGATGAAACTACTTCTATGCTTGATACTACTGTGCCACTTGGTGAATTTCTTGATGAACAACTTGCTAGGGCTAGAGAGAATGAAATTATTGAAACTGATAATTTTGATGATAGTGATGATAAAGACTCTCCCCCTAATAAATATGAATTGCCAGTTGTGCCTGAGGGTTATGTTCTGGATGAAGAATCTGCTAGAGCTATTCTTGCTTGTAATGATAGAAGTGATCTAAAGAGGTTATTAGCTAAATGGAAGCAGCAATCTCTTAATGCTAGAATGAAACCTGACCCTGCTTTTGCTACTTCACCTATCTGTGTTACTGATAAGGATTATGAATTCTCTGTTGATCCTGATATAATTACTTTGGTTGAATCTGATCCTTTTTATGGCTATGAATCTGAAACTGTTGTGGCACATCTTACTAAATTAAATGATATAGCCACCCTGTTCACTAATGATGAGAAATCCCGCTACCTTTATATCCTTAAAATATTTCCGTTCTCATTAAAGGGTGATGCTAAGATATGGTTTAATTCTCTTGATCCTGGTTGTGTGCGTAGCCCCGGGATATGATTTATTACTTCTCTACTAAATATTTCCATGCTCATAAGAAACAAGCTGCTTTAAGGGATATATATAATTTTGTGCAAATTGAAGAAGAGAGTCTCCCACAAGCTTGGGGGAGGCTTCTCCAATTACTTAATGCTTTGCCTGATCATCCTCTTAAGAAAAATGAAATACTTGATATCTTTTATAATGGACTAACCGATGCTTCCAGAGATTACCTGGATAGTTGTGCTGGTTCTGTTTTCAGGGAAAGAACACCGGATGAAGCTGAGATTCTATTGAATAATATGTTGACCAATGAAAATAATTGGACACTTCCTGAGCCAACTCCTGAGCCTATTCCTAAACCAACTCCGAAGAACAGGGGTGTTCTATTTCTCAGTCCTGAAGATATGCAAGAGGCAAAGAAATCTATGAAAGAAAAGGGTATTAAAGCTGAAGATGTTAAGAATTTACCTCCTATTGAAGAAATACATGGTCTTAATTTACCGCATGTTGAAGAAATACATGATCTTAATCCATCACCTATTGAAGAAACTCACGGTCTTGATAACCCGACACAGGTAGTAAAGGTAAATTCTCTCTATAGATTTGATAAAGCTGAAATTCCTCCTACTAAAATTGCTAGCCAATGCTTGGATGAGTTTGATAACTTTATGGTTAAGCAAGAAGACTTCAATGCTTATTTTGGTAGACAATTACAACAAAATGCTTATATGATTGAACACTTGGGTGATTATATGTCAAGAGTTAAAGGTGAACTTAAACTCATTAGTAAACATGCTTCTATGGTTACCACTCAAGTAGAACAAGTACTTAAAGCTCAGAATGATTTGCTCAATGAATTAAATAGTAAGAATAATGATTATGTCGTTAGAGTGGCTACTAGAACTGGTAAAATGACTCAGGAACCTTTTTATCCTGAAGGCCACCCTAAGAGAATTGAACAAGATTCTTAGAGAAATAATATTGATGCACCTAGTCCTTCTAAAAAGAAGAAAAATAAAAATGATTGGATTTTGCATACTTCTAGTGAACCTATTGCTGAAACACCTGAGAATCCTAATGATATTTCAATCTCTGATGCTGAAACACAATATGGTAATGTACATGAACCTAGTGATAATGTTAATGATGATGTTCATGTTGATGCTCAACCTAGCAATGATAATGATGTAGAAATTGAACCTGCTGTTGATCTTGATAACCCACAATCAAAGAATCAACGTTATGATAAGAGAGACTTTGTTGCTAGGAAACACGGTAAAGAAAGGGAACCATGGGTTCAGAAACCCATGCCTTTTCCTCCCAAACCATCCAAGAAAAAGGATGATGAGGATTTTGAGCGCTTTGCTGAAATGATTAGACCTATCTTTTTGCGTATGCGATTAACTGATATGCTCAAAATGAATCCTTATGGTAAGTATATGAAAGAAATTGTTACAAATAAAAGAAAGATACCGGAAGCTGAAATTTCCACCATGCTTGCTAATTATACTTTTAAGGGTGGAATACCAAAGAAACTAGGAGATCCAGGAGTACCAACTATACCATGCTCCATTAAAAGAAACTATGTTAGAACTGCTTTATGTGATCTTGGAGCCGGTGTTAGTGTTATGCCTCTTTCTTTATATCGTAGACTTGATTTGAATAAGTTGACACCTACTGAAATATCTTTGCAAATGGCTGATAAATCAACTGCTATACCTGTCGGTATTTGTGTGGATGTGTGTTGTGGTTGCAAATGTTACAATTTTGACGGACTTTGTTATTCTTGATATTCCCGAGGACGATAGTATGTCTATTATTCTTGGAAGACCCTTTTTGAATACTGCAGGGGCTGTTATTGATTGCAACAAAGGCAATGTCACTTTTCATGTTAAATGGTAATGAGCATACGGTACACTTTCCGAGGAAACAACCTCAAGTCCATAGTATCAACTCTATTGGAAAAATTCCATCGATTATTTTTGGAGGTTTTGAATTTCTTACCTACTGTCAAAAAGAAATATGATATTCTTATTATTGGGGATGTGCATAGCCCCGTTGAGGTAACATAGTGTTATTCAAAATTTCTCCGGTTCCATGTTAGTCGGAATGAGTTTGTTAACAAGACCTGATCAACCTTGTTAGTGGATTCCTGACAAGCATGAGATGGATGAAACTAGAAGGCACAACCTTCTGTACCCTCTTTCTACTTTCTGTTACTTAGTTGAAATTAAGTAAAAATAGTATTTTCTGTCTGTTTTCTAATTTATCTGTGCAATAAAAAAATACCTCGAAAATAAAAGTTCTCCAAATGCCCTGCCAATTTAATATGATTTTTTCTGGAATATTTGAGAATATCTGGCAGTGAGAACACAGCAGGGGAGAAAGCACCTGGCCACGAGGGTCCAGGGTGCGCCCACCCCTACAGGGCGCGCTCCCCTGCCTCGTGGGCCCACGGTGGCTCCCCTCCACTTATTCTTGCAGCCACCCACTTCTTCTTCCTCCCAAAAAAATCACCATCCAGCTCAAGCACGATTTCTAGCTCATTTTGCTGCGATTTTTCGATCTGCTTGCTCAAAGCACCTCTCACAAAATTGCTTTAGGGGATTGTTCCTTGGTATGTAACTCCTCCATTGGTCCAATTAGTTTTTGTTCTAGTGCTTTATTCATTGCAAATTTGTGCTGCCTAGGTGACCATGTTCTTGAGCTTGCATGTCAAATTTATATGGTTCCAAGTAGTTCTAATGCATGATATAGGCTCTAGGCACTTGTATGAGTAGTTGCTATCAATTTTGTTGAGCTTGGTTCGCTTTTATTTGAAGTTACTAAAAATTTCAGAATTTTTCAGAAAATAATGAAGAGATTTTTGAGGGGCTCATCAAGCCAAAGCTCGAAGGAAAAGCAAAGTGAGGAAGCAGAGAGGCCCAAATATAATCTGCCTCGCACCACGGAGGTTCGGCCGTGTGAATGGCCTTCCAATGATTTCTTGAGAGCAGCCAGGATTTATGATGATTTTTATGAATTGGCTGAGAATGCAGGCCTCACCGACTTCCTCGACGACCAACACGAACAGTATCTCTTACTCACCAATAATTTTGTGCAAAACTTCTACTATTATCCTAAGGAATCACCTCCTTCAGTAGAGTTTCAATTATATGATGTGGTTAAGAAGATGTCACTCGATGAATTTTGCAAGGTTTGCATAATACCTTTCGAGGGTAGTTTAAAGGAACCACATCGTAAAGATGTCGACGGGTTTATTGACACTATTACTGTAGGGGAAACTAGGAAGGTTTCCGATGCAAGAATCACTAGCATACATTTTCCTAGTTTACGCTACTTTGCCATATTTGCTAGTCATTGCTTAATTGGTCACGGAAACTGTGGAAACCTTAGTGTTCCTGATATTATTATTTTGTTCCATGGTTTATTCTGTGATAATAATGTTAGTATGGGCGGTATTATTGCCAAACGGTTAAGTCTTAACCGTACAAAGGGCCCCATCTTTGGAGGTATCTATGCTTCACGCCTAGCTGCACATTTTAACATACCCATTAGGCACTATGAAAAAGAAGAAAAATTGCTGCCCACTGTTTATTTAGATTATAAGAGTATGGTAGCGCATGACTTTATTGTTAAGAATAGGGAAGGGGCGCTTAAATACAAATTGTTCTTTGATAAACATCACCCTGAGACTATTACCTTGCCCGCTCCTTCCTTGTTTGATTTATCTGCAGGTCCGTATCTCGTTCCGCTTGCGGCCATTCACGCCTACCGGAACCCTACATCAGCCACAGAGCCGGAACCACAATTTGAACCTCCACGACAGTCTAATTACCAGTGGGATCCGGATATGATTGCCAACCAGTGGCAATCAGAGTCTTCTTCATCTCAGTACGACCCCGGCTACAACTATGGATATCCGCCAGGCTATCCGTGGCAATAAACCAACTTAGGCCAAAAGCCTAAGCTTGGGGGAGTACGTATTTCCCACCGACATTACATTCTTGTTCACACACACTCATTGCTAGATGTCGGTGCTCATACTCTTTCATTGTACTATCCATGCTAGTTAATTTTCCTTTTTTCTTGCTTTCTTCTTGTGTGTTTGATTAAACCTTAAGAAAAACAAAGAAAAATAGTAGCTTTAGCTAGTTTACTTTTCTTGCTGTAGTAGTAATAATTAAAAGAAAACCCAAAAAGATTTCCTGTTCTTCTTTTGCTTGTTGGGAGCTTTCCCGTGTAAATAGTTTTATTTCTTTTCTTTGGGGGTCGATACGAGAAGACCATGATGAAATTGTTGAAGTGGCTCTTATATGCGTTATTGTTGATTTAACCAAGAGCCCATATTGCCTTGTCTTCTCCTGTTTATTGAATGCTCACAGATTCCAGCTTAGTCCAATGCACATGCACTCTTATTATTATTCATATCGTTCGGTCGTGCAAGTGAAAGGCAATTATGATGATATATGATGGATTGATTGAGATGAGAAAAGCTGGTATGAACTCGACCTCTCTTGTTTTTGTAAATATGATTAGTTCATCGTTCCTGATTCAGCCTATTATGAATAAACATGTTTGCAATGACAATTAGAGATTATAGTTGCTTATTCCATGCTTGATTAGCTATGAGTTATAATGATTTACCTTGCGTGCCAACATGCTATTAAAATGGTTGTGATGTGGTATAGTGGGGTGGTATCCTCCTTTGAATGATTTAAGTGACTTGACTTGGCACATGTTCACACATGTAGTTGAAACAAATCAACATAGCCTTCACGATATTTATGTTCATGGTGGATTATATCCTACTCAT
Organism: Triticum aestivum; assembly: GCF_018294505.1. Lineage (NCBI taxonomy): Eukaryota > Viridiplantae > Streptophyta > Magnoliopsida > Poales > Poaceae > Triticum > Triticum aestivum. The sequence continues at coordinate 67,557,557 of NC_057808.1, read as the reverse complement.
GCTTGTACTCAATGTTTATTAATTTTAATGCATGTTCATGACTGTTGTCGCTCTCTAGTTGGTCGCTTCCCAGTCTTTTGCTAGCCTTCACTTGTACTAAGCGGGAATACTGCTTGTGCATCCAATCCCTTAAACCCCAAAGTTATGCCATATGAGTCCACCATACCTTCCTATATGCGGTATCTACCTGCCGTTCCAAGTAAATTTGTATGTGCCAAACTCTAAACCTTTAAATGAAATTCTGTTTTGTATGCTCGAATAGCTCATGTATCAACTAGGGCTGTCCTTATCTTCCATGTTAGGCGGGTTATTCTCAAGAGGAGTGGACTCCGCTCCTCACTCACGAGAAAATGGCTGGTCAACGGGATGCCCAGTCCCATGATTTATGCAAATCAAATCAAAATAATTGCAAACAAAACTCCCCCTGGGACTGTTGTTAGTTGGAGGCACTCGTTGTTTCGAGCAAGCCATGGATTGATGCTTGTTGGTGGAGGGGGAGTATAAACTTTACCATTCTATTTGGGAACCGCCTATAATGTGTGTAGCATGGAAGATATCGCCATCTCTCGGTTGTTATGTTGACAATGAAAGTATGCCGCTCAAAATATTATTTATCTCTGCTTTTAAAATCGAGCTCTGGCACCTCTACAAATCCCTGCTTCCCTCTGCGAAGGGCCTATCTATTTACTTTCATGTTGAGTCATCACCCTCTTATTAAAAAGCATCAGCTGGAGAGCACCGCTGTCATTTGCATTCATTACTGTTAATTTATATTGGGTATGACTGGATATCTTTTACCATGAATTACAACGTCTAGTCAGTCCTTGATCTTTAAAGGTGCTCTGCATTTATGTTTTGCGGTCTCGGAAAGGGCTAGCGAGATACCATCTTGTTATATTATATCATGATTGTTTTGAGAAAGTGTTGTCATCCGAGATTTATTATTATTGCTCGCTAGTTGATTATGCTATTGACATGAGTAGACATGAGATCTAAGAGTTATTGTGAATGTGGTTAATCATAATCTTTGCTGAAAACTTGAATGCTGGCTTTACATATTTACAACAACAAGAGCAAACAGAGTTTGTAAAAGTTTTTCTTTATCACTTTCAGTTTATCAACTGAATTGCTTGAGGACAAGCAAAGGTTTAAGCTTGGGGGAGTTGATACGTCTCCGTCGTATCTACTTTTCCAAACACTTTTGCCCTTGTTTTGGACTCTAACTTGCATAATTTGAATGGAACTAACCCGGACTGACGCTGTTTTCAGCAGACTTTCCATGGTGTTATTTATGTGCAGAAACAAAAGTTCTCGGAATGACCTGAAACTCCACGGAACATATTTTTGGAAAATATTAAAAATACTGGAAGAAGAATCCACGTCAGGGGGACCTCCACCTGTCCACGAGGGTGGGGGTGCGCCTGCCCCCCTGGGCGCGCCCCCTGCCTCATGGGCCCCCTATTGCTCCACCAACCTCAACTCCAACTCCATATATTCGTGTTCGGGGAGAAAAAATTAGAGAGAAGGATTCATCGCGTTTTACGATACGAAGCCGCTGCCAAGCCCTAAAACCTCTCGGGAGGGCTGGTCTGGAGTCCGTTCGGGGCTCCGGAGAGGGGAATCCATCGCCATCGTCATCATCAACCATCCTCCATCACCAATTTCATGATGCTCACCGCCGTGCGTGAGTAATTCCATCGTAGGCTTGCTGGACGGTGATGGGTTGGATGAGATCTATCATGTAATCGAGTTAGTTTTGTTAGCGTTTGATCCCTAGTATCCACTATGTTCTGAGATTGATGTTGCTATGAATTTTCTATGCTTAATGCTTGTCACTAGGGCCCGAGTGCCATGATTTAAAATCTGAACCTATTATGTTTTCATGAATATATTTGAGTTCTTGATCCTATCTTGCAAGTCTATAGTCACCTACTATGTGTTATGATCTGGCAACCCCGAAGTGACAATAAACGGGGCCACTCCCGGTGATGACCGTAGTTTGAGGAGTTCATGTATTCATTATGTGTTAATGCTTTGGTTCGGTACTCTATTAAAAGGAGGCCTTAATATCCCTTAGTTTCCATTAGGACCCCGCTGCCACGGGAGGGTAGGACAAAAGATGGCATGCAAGTTCTTTTCCATAAGCACGTATGACTATATTCGGAATACATGCCTACATTACATTGATGAATTGGAGCTAGTTCTGTGTCACCCTATGTTATGACTGTTACATGCGCATCCGGCATAATTCTCCATCACCGATCCAATGCCTATGAGCTTTTCACATATTGTTTTCCGCTTATTTACTTTTCCGTTGCTACTGTTACAATCACTACAAAACACCAAAAATATTACTTTTGCTACTGTTATTTTTGTTACCGTTACCACTACTATCATACTACTTTGCTACTAAATACTTTGCTGCAGATACTAAGTTATCCAGGTGTGGTTGAATTGACAACTCAACTGCTAATACTTGAGAATATTCTTTGGCTCCCCTTGTGTCGAATCAATAAATTTGGGTTGAATACTCTGCCCTCGAAAACTGTTGCAATCCCCTATACTTGTGGATTATCACATATCTTCGAGTATTTGATTTAATCGCTCAGTCTGTCCATCTGTCTGAGGACGATAAGCTGTGCTGTACTTTAGAGCGGTCCCCAAGGCTTGATGTAGTCGGGACCAAAATGCAGATGTGAATAGAGATCCCCTGTCGGAGGTGATAGTCTTGTGTACTCCATGCAGACTGACGATTCTTGATACATATAGTTGTGCAAGTTGATTGGCACGGTATGTGGTCCGGATGGGCAGGAAGTGTGCCACCTTGGTTAGGGTGTCCACTATGACCCATATCGCGTCGTTCCTCGATGAGACCTTGGTAATCCGGTGATGAAATCCATGCAAATGTCGTCCCATTTCCACTGGGATACCGGCAGAGGCTGGAGGAGTCCGGCGGGTTTTTGATGTTCCGCCTTCACCTTATTGCATATGTCGCAACAGGCCACAAAGTATGCGATATCTTTCTTCATTCCATCCCACCAAAATATCTGACGAAGGTCCTCATACATTTTGGTACTACCGGGGTGAATTGAGTATGGTGCTTCATGTGCTTCTGCCAATATTTTCTTCTTCAGACTTTCTTGGTTGGTTACGCAAAGTCTTCCTCAGAACCTTAGCGAACCTTGCTGATCCATAGAGAAATCCGGTGCACGCCCTTGGTGCACCTTCTGAACATATATTTGTAACACCTTATCCTCCGCCTGAGCATTGCGGATTTATTCTTCGAGAGTAGGGGCAACTTCCAATATATTGGTAAGACGGGCATCGGTGATCACCAAGTTTAACTGCATGATTTCTTCATAAAGCTCCGGAGGTAAGGAATCCATTAGAGCATTAAGGTTGGCTGGTTTGCGGCTGAGGGCGTCATCCACCGCATTAGCTTTGCCCAGGTGATAATTTATTCCGAGGTCGTAATCCTTAACCAACTTGAGCCATCGCTGTCGAAGGTTCAAGTCGGGCTGAGTGAATATATACTTGAGACTTTTATGGTCGGTGAATATCTGGCACTTCTTTCCAATCAGATAATGTCTCCAGATTTTCAAAGTGTGCACCACTGCGGCCAATTCCAAATCATGAGTAGGATAGTTTCCTTCATGTTGCCGCAGTTGGCGAGATGCATAGGCCACCACTTTGCCATCTTTCATGAGTACACACCCCAGTCCTTTTCTGGAGGCGTGGCAGTAAACATCGAAACTACGGTAGATGTCTGGAAGAGTTAATACGGGTACTGATGTCAGCCTAGTTTTTAACTCATTGAAGCTCCGTTCGCAGTCCTCAGTCCATACGAACTTCTTGTCCTTCTTGAGGAGCTCAGTCATTGGCTTGCTGATCTTGGAAAATCCTTCAATAAAACGGCGATAATATCTGGCCAGTCCAAGGAAACTCCGGATTTCTGAGACGGTGGTGGGTGCGGACCAATCAAGTACATCTTTTACCTTGCTTGGGTCCACCGAGATTCCTTCTGCCGAGAGGATATGTCCGAGGAATCCCACTTGCTGGAGCGAAAACTCACTTTTGCTGAATTTAGCATAAAGTTGATGATCGTGAAGCCTTTGCAGAACTGCTCGAAGATGCTCCTTATGCTCGTCCTTGCTCTTGGACTAAATGAGGATGTCGTCAATGAACACCACCATGAATTTGTCGAAGAAGTCCATAAACACCTTGTTCATCATATGAATAAAGAATGCAGAGCATTGGTGAGGCTGAAGGACATAACGGTGTATTCGTAAAGACCGTACCGAGTGGTGAACGCGGCCTTAGGAATATCTTCCTTCTTTATCTTGAGTTGATGATATCCCGTCCTCAAATCAATCTTTGAGAATGCTTTGGCCCCACTGAGTTGATCAAACAGATCATCAATCCTCGGCAGTGGATACTTGTTTTTAATGGTGACATCATTCAGCTGTCGGTAGTCTACGCACATTCGTAGACTGCCATCCTTTTTGTCCACGAAGATTGCTGGTGATCCCCATGGTGAAGAGCTTGGACGAATGTATCCTTCTTGCAACATCTCATCCAGTTGTTTCTTCAATTCCACCAATTCTGAGGAGGGCATCCGATAATATTTCTTATGTATCGGGGTGGTTCCAGGCACTAGGTCAATGGAAAACTCCAATTCTCGGTCTGGTGGCATGCCGGGAAATTCTTCAGGAAATACATCTGGATACTCACTGACCACTGGGATTAATTCCACCTCTTCTGCCACGGCTGCGAACACCATATCTTTCAGGGGGATGCGCTTGCGGGCATAAAAACTGGTAGTGCGACCTTCCATATTTTTCAGGGTAACTTCTCTGGTCGCACAGCTGATGCAGACTTGGTATTGGGTTAACCAATTCATGCCCAGAATGACATCCAATTTGTTGGAATCGATGATTATCAACGATGTTGGAAACTTGACGCCCTTGATGTCAATCTCTAAATTTTGGCAGATGAGATTGCTTCTGAGTAGGGATCCCGGGGATTGTACCAGCATGTGTTTTCCCAAAATCGAGCAAGGGAAATTGTTTTGGGAAGCAAAACTCTGCGAAATAAAAGAGTGGGAAGCCCCAGAGTCCAATAAAATTACGGCGGGTATGTCGTTAATGAGAAACATACCAATGACGACTTCCGGGTCCTCTTGGGCTTCGTCTGCGGAGATGTGATGAACTTGCCCTTGGATTATATCGGGGCGGAATACTGCTCCATGTAGTTGACTTGCGGCTGATATGGAGCGACGTGTTTGGTGTTCTTGGGACACTGTCGGGCGTAGTGTCCGGTTTGACCACAGCTAAAACACGAATTGTTGCGCTGACAATCGTCGTGCACCGGGCTGGTCACGACATTCTTGACTTGTGTAGTAGTCTTGTTGACATTCTGCTGCCAATTGGGTTTGTACTCCACCTGAGTCTGTTACCAAGTACGAGCCTTTTGCACTGGTTGCATATCCCTCTTGGGCTCGAATTTGCGCTTGTGGTCATTAGCAGCTGGCTTGTTGTCGCGCAGGAGCTTGTGTTCCCTCTCGGTGATGAGGGCCTTGTTCACCAGAGTCAGGAAGTCCGGGAAGTCAAAGATAGTGAGAGTGCACCTGAGATGCTGATTTAGGCCTCCAAGGAACCGGTCGATCTTCCGCTCTTCTGTGGCCACATCCTGGAGAGAATAGCGGGCCAGATGGTTGAATTTATTCAGGTACTCTGCGACGGTCATGCTGCCTTGAGTGAGAGCGAGAAATTCGCGTTGCTTGATCTTCATGACTCCGGTGGGAATATGATATTTGTGGAAATGATCCTTGATTTTGTCCAAGTAATTTCCTTGTCTGCAGGCCATATTGCTTTGGCAGTATCCCACCATATAGCGGCAGCTCCTTTGAGATAATGTGTGGCGAAGGGTACCTTGTCTCCTTCGTCTGTGCGAGCAATTTCTAGTTTTCTCTCAGTAGTCCTTAGCCAGTCGTCGGCGTCCAAAGGATCAATAGCATGGCTGAAACTGGGAGGCTTGGTTCGTTGAAAATCTGACAGCTTGGAATGATGGCCATTCTGGTTTCCATTCTGCCCAACCATAACTTGTACACTTTTTAGTATTTCCAGCAGATCGTTGCTCCTTCTTTCTTCAAACATTCGCAGGATTTTCTCGGTGGAAGGCGGTTGTGGCGGTGGAGGCGGAGGTGGCTGGTATGGCTCAGGGGAATGTCCTGCCTGTCTTGCGAAACGACGGATAGGGACATCCTCACCAGCTTGACTGCTACTACCTCCACGCGGCATCCTATTTTTCGTTTTCCCAATACATAGCAACCATGATGAGAAAGTTCCAAAAATGGGGAAAACCAATGACAAATCCCGGAAGAAAACAGCGAATGAAAACCAAGTCGAATAAAAGAGTCCAACATAATTATACATAGTCCCAACATTAAAGTAAACATCGCAATGGGTCTACTACCCTCGTACATGAAACTACGCATCATGATAAGTGCGATTACAGCCATACATCATGCTCATGACTACCACGATACTCTAACGGTCTACTGCTCGGATGGTGCTGCTGCAGGCTCGTCTCCTAAGCCGGACCCAGATCCTGAACTGATAGTCGAGACCTCCGGGGGAAGAGAGGTGCGCTGGCGCTGCCTTGAGGGCTCTCCCTCAGGGGCAGGTGGGGGATGGGATCTAAGCATAGGAGCGGCAGGAGTAGTGACAAGAGAAGACCATGCAGCAGGAGCGCTACGAGGGTTCACCGTCAGAGGGTTAACGGTACCCTGCAAGGTCGTCGGAGGAACGGAGGTGGGAGGAGCAGAAGTGTAGATGACAGCTGGAAGAGGGTTCCTTATACGAGCAGCAGCGAGAGAGGCGTGAGCCCGTGAGAGCTCCCAAGCTAACTCATAGTTAAGGAGATAACTAGCGGTGATGTAGCGTGCAAGGTGGCTAGTGGGACGATCGCACACCGGATTAATCAAAGGAAAGCGGATACGCCCATTCTCGTGCAGAGATGGGTAGTAGAAAAGACCAGGGTGGGTGTGCATGCGAACCTCATTGTAGCGCAAGTCTACAAGAGCCTCGATAGCAGCAAACTGAACCGCCTAAGATGGCATAGAAGCAAGACCACCCTTAGACGAACGAGTGTAAGTGCCGGATGCGGAACTATGGTGTAGAGTGACCTCAGCATAATACTCATACAATGCACCGGCCAGATGCTCGCGATACACCCGATACTCTAGATCAGCACCCTCTGGATAGAGTCGTCGCCACACATTCTGAAGCAGGTGCGGCGCTGTGCACGGAGCTGGCTCAGGATGGTACAAGATCGGTACTGGTGCCATCTACACTCACAAACCATACGGTTAGTAATAACAACAATTAAACATGCATGCAATGCAACAACAAATTTCTATGACTACCGGCACTCAAACGAAGCTATCTACCATTTTACTAACGCACTACCGGTCTAGCGTGTCCTATAATCAGTGCGACTCTGATACCAAGCATTGCGGCACCCCGGCTCAGAGCAACCGGTTTACCCTGCGTTGCCAGCCCAGAGATCGAGTCTTCTGGCAATACACAACAGCATGGTACAGAAATAACCGCTTTATTGATACTAGCGGGATACATAGGTCTGATATTACATCGAGTTGCGAGGCCAAGCGGCACACACGGCTGCTGCTGGACAGTATGTACATTATTTAATGAACATGGTTGGGGCCTCGATCACACGAAACTACGCGGCAGCGAAAGAACGACGTAGCGGAACTCCATAGCACAGGGACACCGACGTGGACACGGCCTAGACACGAGATGCGCTCCGATGCGAATCAACTTGCCTGAAAGCTGGCATAACACACCAGGTCAGTACATTGAATGTACTTGCAAGCTCACAACAAACATAAGCATGATGACAGACAATATCATGATAATTAATCAAGTTAAATTAATGCAAGAAATACTACAGATACAATGCAGCCAAACAGTGCACCGAGTCACGGGGACTCGCTTACCAGACGTTACCTCGTAACCAAACGGTGACCACACCGGGGTCACACCTGAAACCAAAAACCCATGAACACCTCGAGCGTTCAAGGTTCACCACGAAACAATGCATCAAAACAGTCGCTTAGTTTGCAAGATTAATTAAAAAAGTTGATCCATGGTGTGACTTACTCCCGAGTCTTGCCCATAACCGAGGGCGCGGCTATCGATAGATTAAATACACTCTGCAGAGGTAGCGCACTTTACCCACACTATGGAGTACCTGGCCTTGCTTTCCCATTCGGGTGGACCAAAATATTCCGACGAAACCCTCCCTTTGTCATGCACTCTCCCCGGCCACTCCGACCATCTCCCTCTCAGGGCTAGGTCTTGGGTGGCCCCGTGTCTACCAAAGACACCAACGGCCACCGTCGTGGCAAAACGGTCCCAAACGGGGACAAGGTACCATAAAAACAAAAACGAGCACACAAGGTTATGTCTGCCTACCGGGCCAGGGTATGCATGCCCATAACCTTCCCTCGCGGGAGGCACCGGTGAGAGCCACAACAAAGGACCGAATCAAGACCTTCCCATTAGGTAAATGTGGTCGCACTGAATTAAAAACCCGATTCAATGGCACCATGATGTGATCAACATCATATTCAAGTTGAACTTAGTCAGGTTTAACTTTGATAAAAACTTTTTATCAAAAACATGATATGAAAAATAATTTTCATGCAACTACTCGTCATGCAAAGCAAACAACTCATGTTCATGGATCAAACTTAACCACATAATTACCTTGCAACACTAAAGGTCAAAACTCTCTGGTTATAACTCATTTTTATCAGCAAGCAACATTTTTATTAGCTCTTTATTTAAATGAAAATATCACTTAGTAAAATTACTACCATTAATTTCCATAGTAATATGCATAGTGCAAAATCTTACTCTACTTAACCAAACAAGTTCATTGCATGCAACCAGTAACTAAAACAAGCATTTCTAACAGAATAAAGTAACTAACAATTTACCAAAATTATTTACCAAATTTTAGATGCAAATAAGAACTCATATTCAAGTAGAAAATCATAGATATTGAAATAACACCATCCAAATGCTGGTGTGGCTTGCCTTAGTGTAGAGGAGGATCACACCCCTCTTGGTTTGTTTCAAGACAAGCTTCTCCTTCTGAAAAATAATTTAAAACCACAAAAATAAATGTCAAAACATATTCTGAAAATCACCAGAAATTCTAGACAGCAAGGAAAAATCCACCTCTTGGTGTGCTGCTAGATCTTTCTGTAACAAAGACAATGCAAAAAGAATCAACTCATTTGGACTTATGGTTTAGAAATGGTGGGTGGTCAAAGTTTAGTCAAATTTCTGAATTAAATTTGAATAAACAGAAAATCCTGGGGGGTGACGTCGAAGACGTAAAACGGGAGTGCGCCTCCACTCGTACCGCTTCAGGCGCGAGTGGTGAGGCTGACACTGGTCCCCGCCCGTTAGGAGAGAGAGAAGGGGATCGAGATCAGAGGGGAGGCGGCGCTTCGCCGGAGCTCACGCCGGTGACGAGGGGGTTTGGGGCTAGGCTAGAGGGATAGATTGGAAGCGGGGCTCGCGGCGCACCTGCCCATACCCGTGGCTTGGCAAGAGGTGGACGGAGCAGCTCGGGGTTGAGCTCGCAAGCTTCAGTGGCGGACGGGGTTCACCGGAGAGGTTGAAGACGGCGGCTAGAGGCAGCTCCGAGGGCTTGACGGCCTCCAAGCAGCACCAACAGACCACCAAGGCCCTGCCCAAGCATTTGCCTGAGCTCGAGAGGCCCTGGAGAGCGGCAACTGGCCTGCGGGGATCACCGGAGTCCTCGGGTCGGGGCGACGGCCAGAGGCCTGCCCGACCGAACTGCGGTCGTTCTACGTGTTCGTGGTGGTTGTGTGGAGTGGTGCGTTGCCAGGATTCGAGTCGGGTGGCTTTATATAGCCGAAGCAAGAGGGGGGACGTGTCGCCGCCAGAGCGTTCTGGACCCATGGCGAACGTCGACGAGAAGCTCCAACGCGAGGGGGCAAGGTGCTGCGTCGACTCAGGGGCTTGCCCACGCTTGCGGGCGCGCACAGGAGGCGGTTGGGGAACCAGGCGAGCACACGCGCGCACTGTGGCGTTTTGGCCACGACGCGCCCGTGCTTGCTACGGCGGCTCCGGCGTCGGCGAGCGCCAGGGAGGGGTCAAGCTTGATGAGTCGAGGGTTGTTGCACGGTGCGGCAATCGGAGGCGAGCGCTGGAACAAGCACGCGCGAAACAGAGAGCAAGGCGCCAGCCAGAGCGCGTCGAGACGCTGCCAGGCGCCATGTCCTCGCGCGGTCACCAAGCTGGCATGGTCAAAACGACGGCCAGGAGCGGCCAAACCTTGTCTACGCGCTCGACCATGCAGTGTTACGTCTAGGAGGGGTGATGGATCATACCCAGGCCGAACAGACGTGACTCTACCAAGCTGGCATGTTGCTGGTCAGAAACTTGGTCACCAAGTTTGGCCACCTTCTAGAAGGCCATCAGGGCTAATCTCCTGGGGTTTAGGGTTTCTTAGGAAGGTGTTTAAGCTCAAGAAAACTCAAGGCCAAAAGCTAAAGGAAAAATGCACTTGCTGTACAAAGTGCATTTCTGGTCCAGAAGTGAAAAGATTTTCTACAGCAAAAATACTACAAAAAGTGATGCAATATTTTTGCATGGGAAGGTGCGCCGGGGTCCTAAGAATATTCATGAATTATCTCAGATTTTTCTGAGCAAGAAAAATTGAGGTTGCTTTGGAGCACAAGTTCTGAAGTGAGTTTCAGAGAGGGGAATGAATATTTTTCTTTTAGGAAAAATATTCATTTGATTATTTTGGGAATTTGTTGGAAGAATAATGTAGATAGGTCACTTGGGTGAAAGCCAAGGATATGCCCAAGTGAAAAGTCCATATGAAGTGATTCAAAAACCAAATCAAACAGGGCAAAAACCACGGTGAAAACCAAGTCCGGAAAAAGAGAGAAGGCAAGTCCAGAAAAAGAGAGAAGGCAAAATCCAGGCTGTCACAGCTCTGCTGGCGTCGGGCAAGTTACCCCAGCAAGGCTCTTGCCAGGGCTGCGGAGGCTGCCTCGGCAAGGATCTTGCCGAGGGAGTCCACCTCGCCCTCTTGCTCTCCTGTGTTTCTGGTCTTGACGTTGTCTTGGTTGTCTTGTGCTTCGGCTTCTCTCCGGCTTCCCTCCTCTGCCCTGCTAAGTGTGGCCGCGGCGCGCGGCTCTGACTGCCCGTGCACAAGTAAAGGGGTCAAAAGGAGAGCCCCTACTTTTGTACACCGACAGTGCTGGAGGAGTGTGGCGACTGTTGAAGTACGGAGGCTACTAAAATTTGGGTAAAGTAATTGATGTGGGGCGGGAGTGCCCAAGATCGCGCACGGTCCAATAACAATATGCGTGTATGATAATAAGGAAAAGTGGCGCGGATCCGCCGATTTTTGCAACGCTCAAGGCGGGTAGTTTGTTTTTTATATTTCTAGCTAGCTGGTCTATCGCACACAGTTCGTCCTAATTTCCAAATAAACTTACCCTCCTTTAGCTTCCACAGGTGGTGGTTTTACAGCGCACTTGCATCGCACACGGTTAAGCCAGTACCTCCACCCTTTGCTCGCGCTTGCGCGGTCGTGGTGATTTCAGCGCACTTGCATCACACATGGTTGAGCCAGTACCTCCACCTTAATTTGATCGCGCTTGCACGGTCGTGGTGATTCACATCGCACTTGTATCGCACACCGTTTATGTAGCGATCCGACCTCAAATGGTCAAATCTCTGTGCAAAGTGTCATCCCTGGATCGGTAATGCTGACACGCACAGTACTTGAAGGATTTATAAAGAGTGCAATCACACACTTATTACACTGAATGTCTTAAAAGAGAACTTATTACAAAAATATGGCTTAAGTCCATCTATATAAGATAACTGCGGAAGCTTCGAAGGTAAATGAGTCCATCAACTCCAACGGCATAGTTGAGTGCACGACAACGACCTAGCGCACCTTACTCTTCATCTGAAAAGTCTGCAACATAATACGTTGCAGCCCGAAACGGTCAGCACATGGAATATGCTGGCAAAATAACACTGTAGAGCAATGAATAAGATAAATGCTAACACTACATGCAAATATGGCTGGTGGAGGCTCTATGGTTATCATATTTTTGCGTAAAGCCAATTTTTTCCTACAGCAAAGGAATATATTTTATTTAACTAACAAGTTGGTTGATAAAATATTGAGAAGGTTCCTCCAACTCAATCCCCATTAAATAATATTAATAACCCAACAAATTAATTAGGAGTGATGAGATCAAATCAATAATTCAAGAACCAGATACTCAAGATTTCCATAACCGGGGACACGGCTAACCATGATTAGTTTGTACACTCTGCAGAGGTTTGTGCACTTCTCCCCACAAGACTCGATCTCCTCCATTGGATTTCTCGCACTACATGGTGTTTGAGAAACGGATGACCGAGACACAGTCTTTCAGAAGCATTAACTCTTTACTCTGGGTAGACAGTACCGCCCACATCCCCTACATCTGCTAGTCTACCACTGAAAGAGGTCACGCAACATACTCAACTATGCTAGAGCCCATAATGGCTTATGGCTGCACACGGAAGTTTCTAGCATGAATAATCTTATGATCCCTTTGAGCCTGGGTGGCGAACCATAGCATGATCACACGGGTACTCCGGGATATCCCAGGACAGCGCTGGATTGCTCCAGGTGCCCAGACAACCACTGGGTGCTCCAGGGTGCCTCCACCAATCCACCCAGATGTGTATTCAAGTAGCCAACTTAAGTTAACCATTAATTAACAACTCTCACATCTGTCATGGATACACTCAACCAATCCACGTCTACGAGCATAGCATAACAGTATAAGCATGACGTATAAGTAACTCCCAAGGTTTATAATAAAGGACAATAGGTTCTACCTCATCAACTACTTCCCAGTACCCGCATGTTAATCAGATCCTGACCATGCAATGTTTAAGGGTTGATACAAATGCATAAAAACTGGGTAATGAAGGATATGATCAAAGTGTTACTTGCCTTGCTGACAATCTGCAAACCCTAGAGACTCGTAGTAGCATGCTTCGCACTCCGGAATTTCTATCGCAAACAAACAATAACATACATAAGCACTCAAGCATAGATGCAAGGGTAAAACTCAGATGAGAAAGTCCAAATTGAAAGTTCAACAAAAGTGCCACGATTTGCAAAAAGAATCAATCAAATCAGAGCTACGAAACTCAAACTACGATCAAAAGAAGTTCGAAATCAAATCTACTTGAAACCAAATTTTAATTTGTCAAAAACATGTTCAAGTTGATTAACTGGAAAGAGGGGTTCGAGACTTGGCGTTGGTTACACTGGATTTGGACGAAAGGTTAAAAAGTTGTGAGGGTTTTAAGATCAGGGGCAAATCTGCGATAAAAATAATTGCAGATAAGTCCCTGGCCGAAAATAAAATAAAAAGATAAAGACTAACGGACGAACGTTCATTAGCAGAGACAAACGAACGAACGCGTTCGCGAACAGAGGCGTTCGGGTGAACGTTCGCTACTTAGCGAAACCGAAGAAAAAACCGATCTAACCGATCCAAAACGAAAAACAAAAAAATCGGGTGACGGTTTTTACCGGTTCCTCGAGAAAAACCAGCGGCAGCGAGGCGAGATCCGGCGAGGCGGGGCTGCGGCTTGGGCGGCGGGGCTACGGCGGCGGTTCGGCGTCGGCGGGGTGGAGCGATGGCGCGGCGGCGACGGAGCAGCGGCGGCGGCGCGGCTCGGTGAAGAGGCGGCAGGGGGGCCTCGGCCTATTTAAAGGCCGGGGGCGGCATGGCTTGCGCGAGGGGCCGGCCCGGGGCGGAGTCCGGCTCGGACTCCCCCTCGGCGTCCGTACCGAGCACGGCGACGCGCGGGAGGAAAGCGGCGCGGGGCGCTGGGCCGCGGCCTGCTCGGCTGGGCCTTCGGCCTAGTCGGGCGGGAACTTTTTTTTAAATAAATTCCGCCGAAAAACAAAAATCCTAATAAAATATAACAAAAATTCTAAAAATGCCAAAACCAATTTTCACCGTCTAAATAAAATATTTAGAACAAAGTGAACATTTTTCTGGCCTGAAAATGAAAGTTTGAAAAATGCATATTTTTCTAATTCAAATAAAATCTCAAATAAAATCCAAATAAAATATATATTTGATTTTAAAAAAAATCCGCCAATATTCCTCTCTTTTGAAGAAGTCATATTATCTTCTCTCTTTTATTTTTTTCATATTAGAAATATTCGGAGAGAAAACTATTGAAACCAAATGGATCCACTTTTCAAATTTGAGAAAAATCAAATATGAAAATTATTGAAATCCCCAACTCTCTCCTTGGGTCCTTGAGTTGCTTAAGATTTCTAGGATCACAACAAAAATGCAAATAAAATGTGATATGCATATGATGGCCTATGTATAACATCCAAATTGAAAATTGGGATGTTACAGTTTAGATATTATACCCCGTGTCCGTTGAGGATCATCAGAGTCTCTGCAGCAAAATATAACGTTAGGGAGGGTCAAAACACAGCCACACCAGCATGTGGCCCAAATATATATGAGTGAAAAGGGTGGTATGTGATGTTCAAAATTCCAATGCACAACTTTGACCCCACGGGCCCACGGTTGGGCGCGTCATTGAAGATCGATGAGAGGGGCCAGAAGTCAAGAACCACCTGGAGTGGCCAAATATATGTATGAATATTGGGGATGTTTAAAACTTTAAATACATAATGCATAACTTTGGTGGCACCTGCCTCGCAAACCCGAAAGCACCCTAACAACCACCTAGCTAGGATATATATAATGACATAATGTCGTACCTAGCTAGGATGCTTGGCCCACCACCTCCCACTTCGTGTCAGCGTGGCGGATGCACGTAATGATTGATACTTTGGTCATACATGCATGTCGACATGACCTACCATAAGACGGACCAATGAATCTTTCATTTGGTCAAATGACAGTTGTTGTTGTCGATAAACCGCTTGGGCCAATAGATTGAACCATCATAAAGAGAGGGACCACAAAACCAGCACCTCTTGCATGCGGCCCAAAATGATGTACGTTTGGAAGGGGTTATGCGTGTTTTCAATATAGAATAATGTACAATTTAGATGTGGTGCCTACTTCTCGATACAGACAACAACCATGAAGGCAAGGTAGTTAAGGACAAGATACGTACGCAGGGTTTGATGTAGGTCGAACCCAGCAATCCAAGCATCTGGAAGGGAATCCTGACAATGCATGAGCTCGAGTTTTGGTTGACCGACATTTGACGGTGACCGGCCCTAACATGAACTAGGAGGAATCCATTCATGGCAAACACATACCCCTCATTATCGGTCAAAGGGATGATATATATACACTAGGGGAGCCAACATATATACGTGTCGTCACAAAAAAAAACCGCACAAGGGAGACGTGGTCGATCAGAAGACCCTGTATACACTGCATGCGGCCCGAAAATATGTATGGGTACGATGGTGTATGATGTGTTTAAATCCCAAATGCACAACTTCGATGGGCCACGCCAAGTACATTACAAACCGAACACCGTACCCGACTCCAAGCCTGGTTCAGTACCTATGATGTCAGTTTCCCAACTTCGAGGCGGCAGCAGGGGGGTGGTCATCCCACGCATGCGCTCAAACTTTATTTTATCTACCATGGGACACATCTATATATATATATATACATCTATATATACATCTATACACATATATAGTGTGTGAATAACTATGAAAGTTGCTCGTTGGATGAAGCCAATCCAACAGTACAGAGATGGCAAATCCGAGCACTACTGGCCGTTGGATATCATTTACATTCCACCAGATTCTGCCACATGTACAATTTAGAAGACTCCATGGTTGAACTTAAGCATAATGCACAAACCTCTAAACACAAGCACTTCTCCTTTGTTCTCTAGAATCTTCCATATCCTAATTGCCCAAACCATTTTTTTCTAAATGAATTGTCACTATTTGTTTTTACCTTTACAATGCACAATTCCATGAATCTTAAAATAGTTTTTTTTTACAAAAATAATTGATTTTGGATGAGATGAACTATAAGAATTAAACGAACATCTACATCATGCATATCTGGGAGAAGAGGCGGGAAACCGATGAGAGGAGTGGCGAGAAACGGTAGCCTATTTTGTGGCAGATGGGAATTTGTTAATGTCCGTTGTAGAGAACTTGACACTTGACTTAATTAAAATACATCAACCGCGTGTGTAGCCGTGATGGTCTCTTTTCGGCGGAGTCCGGGAAGTGAACACGATTTGTGTTATGGTTGTACGTAAGTAGTTCAGGATCACTTCTTGATCACTTCTAGCTTCACGACCGTTGCGTAACTTCTCATCTTAATCTTATTTGTGTATGTTAGCCACCATATTTTCTTAGCGCTTGCTGCAGCTCCACCTCATTACCTTATCCTACCCATAAGCTTAAATAGTCTTGATCTCGCGGGTGTGAGATTGCTGAGTCCTCGTGACTCACAGATACTTCCAAAACAGTTGCAGGTGCCGATGATACCAGTGCAGGTGACACAACCGAGCTCAAGTGGTAGTTCGACGAGGACCTTGGTCGTTACTATGTTTCTTTTCCTGATGATCAGTAGTGGAGCCCAGTTGGGACGATCGGGGATCTAGCAGTTGGGTTGTCTTCTTTTTCATTTGGTTGTCTGTAGTCGGACTATGTGTGTATTTTGGATGATGTATGAATTATTTAAGTATTGTGTGAAGTGGCGATTGTTAGCCAACCCTCTTTATCCCTGTCTTGTTCATTACATGGGATTGTGTGAAGATGACCCTTCTTGCGACAAGTCCACAATGCGGTTATGCCTCTATGTCGTGCCCCGACACATGAGAGATATAGCCGCATCGTGGGTGTTACAAGCCGTCGACCAGCTCCTACTGCGTAGTGACACCAGCGAGAATGTCGTCGTCGCAGGCGAATGACTTCAAGAACGCCGGCTCGTCGCGCTTGTGAGATCCCTCGCGTGCCCGTGAGAGCTCGTTCGAGGGCTCCGCGGCGTGCCCGGACATCTCTGCTGCGGCTGCGGCTTCGCGGCGGGACCTCTCTAGTGCTTCCGCGGCCTTGGTCTTTGCTGCCTGGTTATATGTCCACCCTAAACTCCTCCTACCGGTCATGGCGGAACGACTTAACAGAGAAAACCAATTTTGTGGGTGATGAGGAGAGAAACTGTGAAGTAATTTTCGAGTGGGTAGTTTTTAGAGCCCGGTGCTAAGTGTGAACACATATTAGTTTCAGAGGTGTGAACAGATTTGCAATTACTTATTGTGTTGTAATCAGCAATGTGACGAGAAACAACGTCAAAATTTATTGATGGCAGAAGGTTGACCACGTGGTTGCTCGCCGTTGAGGCGGCCGCGGCGCGCTCTGCTCTGGCGTCCCTGCGCGCGCTCTGCTCGTTGTTGAGGCAAAGTTACAATGGCAACTGTTAATAATTCTTAATAATTATCTTACATATTCAGGATAATTTAAAATGGCAAATGCGGCAAGGTCCAGAACACTCACGACCTACATATGCATACAATTATAATAAAATATAAGCTAAAAGGCTGAGCTGGCGGCCTTCCGACGATGGTCTTCTCGGACTCCATGATCAGCATAGCACCCTTGCGGTCGTTCACTCCGAGTGTCCCGACCCGCCTCCGCCTACGGAGCTGCTGGCGCTGATGGGTGGCTCTTGGGGCTGATGGGCCTCTTCCAGAAGAGCTTGACAGCGTGCAATCGCGCGCATGACAACTCCGCGGAACCGCTCCATTTCCATGTCTCTGGCCTGGTAGCAAATTCCGTCGATCACCTGCATCCTCAAGATATCACGTTGGCGATGTTCTACTTCGTCGGGGACGTCACCTTCGCCAAGGATGCGCTCGAGCCTGGCCACCACATCATCGGGATCGAGGTTGACACGGTCGCCGCGGGCAATGATGAAGCCGCAGGCTGCCTTTGTCTTGACTGAATCACAGAGGTCCTGTGCCCATTCCTTGTGGGGCATCAGGCTCTCGATGAGCACAGGTGACGGCGGTTCTTTGGGTGGGTCGTCGATCATGTCGCCGAGCAGCTCTGGATCTTTTGCACGGTGAATGGCAAACTGCTCATCACACCTCCTCTGCAATATGTCGAATGTGCTCCCAAGGACTGTGACACCGATATCGCTGCCGATGGGCCATGGTGCCTGCACCGGCCGATGAAGCTCTTGCTCCCCTACCTGCTCCGGCTCATTCTCCTCGTCGAAGATGTAACGCAGGTAGGCGTCGACGTCGAAGCTTTGGTCATTGCCTGGCATGCTTGGAATAACTAATGGTAGATGGGTGAGGACTAGATCTTCGCAGAGTGTCACGGCGGTGCGTTGCCGCCTGGGTTATATGCAGCAAGCCGTTAGCTGGTGGCGGGAAACCGGTGAGGAAATAGGCGTGGATTTTACAATTCACCCATGTGAAGCGTGGGAAGCATTCGCTGGAGCGGGAAGACTAAGTGGAGCACACACACAACCCGAATACTGTAGCCGGTGCCACGTGTTATTTATCACACAAGTGTTAACATAAGGAAATGCATGTGTAACTTACTAATCATCGCACACGAGTACTCGTAGACGCATCATGTGCGATACTCCTAGCCACCACAAGCAAATAGTTTGCATTTTTTAAAGTTTTTTGTACACACAGAATCGCACACGAACTAACTGTATTAACCGTCTGTGTTGTAAATTATCATCGCAAACAGTTCATCCGAGTCGGCTGTTTGCCACATATCACACACATCTTGTTACATTGAACCATTTCTGTTGCGTTTACTAATCGAAAACAGTTCGCCCGAGTGAACCGTATGCCCTATATCACACACACCTTGATGTGGCTAACCGTTTATGTTGCACTCCCTAATAGCAAACGGTTCATCGCAGCGAACTGTATGCCGTATATTGCACACACATTGATATGGCTGCCCGTTTCTGTTGTTTTGCCTCATCGCAAACAGTTCGAACGGGTTAACCGTGTGGCCTGAATCGCACACGCAACTAAAATCTGAACCGTGTTTGATGCATCTTCCATTGCAAACGTTTTGCACCTCTTTTGACGGTTTTCATACACCACCGTTTGCGATTACTGCATCGCACACAGTTTCTCGAAGGGTCTCTGATCGTAGTGTCGCGTTAGCAGCATCCTGCAGTAGTGACCCCTTATGCTTCACTGATGAGGTAATGGAGCACCAGTTCCCAGAAGGGTTTTAACCCGTGAACATTGAATCATAAGATGGAACGACAGATCCTGCAGTATGGATCGAAGATTTTCTTCTCCACATCCACATGGCTCGCGGTGACGATCTCCATGCCATCAAGTACCTCCCCCTAAAACTCAAGGGACCACTGGCTAAACAGCCTCCCAGAAAACTCCATTGGTAGTTGGGAAGATTTGCAAGATGCATTTAGAGACAACTTCCAAGGTACCTATGTTCGGCCTCCAGACACCGATGACCTTAGTCACATAGTCCAGCAACCCGGAGAGTCAGCCCGGAAGCTCTGGACCAGGTTCTTAATTTAAAAAACCAAATTGTTGATTGTCCGGACACCGAAGCCCTCGCGGCCTTCAAACACAGTGTCCGAGACAAGTGGGTCGCCCGACACCTCGGCCAAGAAAAACCGAAGTCCATGGAAGCCCTTACCACACTCATGACCCGCTTTTGCGTGGGAGAAGATAGCTGGCTAGCTCGCAGAAGCAACAGCACCAGTGACCCTGGCACCTCCGAAGCCAGAGACGGCAACGGTAGGCCACGATGCAACAAACATAAGCGTCGAAGCAACAATGAAGATGCCGAAGACACGGTGGTAAATGGCGGATTCAGTGGCTCTAAACCCGGTCAGCGGAAGAAGCCATTCAAAGGAAACAAAGATGGCCCATCTAGTTTGGACAGAATACTCGATCGACCTTGCCAGATCCATGGCACCCCTGACAAGCCTGCCAATCATACCAAACAGAAACTGTTGGGTCTTTAAACAGGCCGGAAAGCTAAACGCCGAACACAAGGGGAAAGGGCCACCTAGCGAGGATGATGATGAGCCTCGACCATCAAACACAGGTGGGCAAAAGAAATTTCCCCTCGAGGTAAAAACAGTGAATATGATATATGTCACTCATATCCCCAAGCGGGAGCGCAAGCGTGCACTAAGGGACGTCTATGCCATAGAGCCAGTCGCCCCAAAATTCAACCCATGGTCAGCCTGTCCAATCACCTTCGACCGCAGAGACCATCCGACTAGTATCCGTCATGGAGGTTCAGCAGCACTGGTCCTCGGTCCAATCATTGACGGATTCCATCTCATGAGAGTCCTCATGGACGGCGGCAACAGTCTTAACCTGCTTTATCATGACACTGTCCGTAAAATGGGTATTGATCCGTCAAGAATCAAGCCCACTAAAACCACCTATAAAGGAGTAATACCCGGCGTAGATGCCTGCTGCACAGGGTCAATAACGCTGGAGGTAGTCTTCGGCTCACCGAATAACTTCCGAAGCAAAGATTTAATCTTCGACATCGTCCCCTTCCGCAGTGGCTACCATGCACTACTCCGACGAACCGCTTTTGCCCGTTTCAATGCAGTCCCGCACTACGCATATCTAAAGCTCAAGATGCCCGGACCACGCGGCATTATAACAGTCAATGGAAACATGGAGCGCTCCCTCCGTACTGAGGAGCATACCGCGGCCCTCGCAGCTGAAGTACAGGGTGGCCTTATCAAGCCGAATACTACATCGGCAGTCAAGCCCCCGGACACTGTCAAACGAGTCCGGGGTACCCTGCAGAATGACAGTCCGGCTCGTCCAGAGCTAGATTAGCAATTCGGCCTCCGTCAAAACCCAACCTGATTGCGGCATATGTACCGCGTGTACATAACTACGCACTAAAGATACCATGGGTGAGGATGGAGGCACACTAAAAACAAAGTCCACAATACGGCTTGACCCTATCCGGGCCCTCATATTCTTCCTTTTTTTCTTCTTATTTTTATTTTTTCAGGTTCTTTACAACCCACATCACTTTTCGATGGTACCAAGGGCCCTTTTCCAGGCCCCTTATGTATACTCGATCGTCAATCCTCTCAAAGGATCATACACCAAGGCAAAAAGCGGCGCAGACGTGCGGCAGAGTGTCCAAAAGGTCTTCAAGATCACCTTTTCCTTTTTTTAGGACCTGTATACGGCTTTCCTTGTTCTCAAATTCTTGGCATGTAAAATAGCCTTGATAATTATGGCATTCTCTGTAAAGAGCATGTTTGATATATCAATCAGAATATAGCGGAAACAGTTTTGTCCTACCTTATTCGGTATTGGCCTACTCCATAATCTATATTTCGTCTTCACGGCCGATTGACATATACACATTGGCATTGATTGCCAGGGGCTTTATTCGGCCACATATATTCAAAAACAAAAAGTCCGAACACCTTCATAGTACACTTCGTCGTCCCGAACACCGCATTATATGCATCGGCTCCGAATCATGTCTTTGGTCAATAGTTGGGTTGCCCGCCTCCTATGGTTACCACCTTACGTTCCGCTTGTTCGGCTATGGTAGTAAAGGGAGAACTACTGCGATTGTGTTTCTGGATCGTCCAGTCAAACACCTCAGTAGAGAAAGCCGAAAACTGACTGTCATAATATACCGAGAGCTGGTCAGCGGTTCAGTGACTTACTAAATCTTTTGTTCCGTATTATATGAAGGACCGGCCTCCACCCGGTCACGTGCCTAAAGCCTCCAAGTTCGGAGAGCTGCACGCACACTAGGGGCTAGATCATAGTCCCCTTGTAAAACTCCTATGGCTAAGTGAAAGTGATAAAACCGCATAGTCTGATTGCCTAGTTCACGGCACGGTCACCACCTTTATGGACCAAGAAGTTGGGTCTAGTGTGGTCATGTGCTATTCCGAACACCCTCATAGTATCTACGTGGGGGCTGAAGCCGACGACTGGTAAACCTTCAGAAATAAATATTGCCGCATAGGAGAAAACTATTTCAGATAAAGGCACAAGTACATTACAAAGGCCTTGTTTCATAACAAAGTCTGGGTAGCCCGTATACATTCATTCAAACATAATATCCTTCGAGCATTGACCCTCTATTAAACGGGCACCCTCCAGGATGTCCTCGAAGTATCGCTCCGGCTGGCAGTAGTCCTTGCCTTCGGGCGGACCCTCGACTGCCATGGCGGCGGCCTTCATCTTTGCCCAGTGCATCTTGACACAGGCAAAGGCCATCTGCGTGCCTTCTATGCACGCCGAGCGCTTCACAGCCTCAACTCGGGGCAGGGCGTCACTGAGCCGCTTGACCAGGCCGAAGTAGCTGCTAGGAATGGGTCCGGCTGGCCATAGCCGGACTATGATGTCCTTCATGGCCAAACCAAACATCATGTGCAGCTCCGCCAGCTGCATCATCTGGTTGTTTAGCAGCGTTGGCCGCTCCGGCGCCAGGTACTGCGACCAGAAGAGCTTCTCCGAAGTGTTCCCTTCGTGGGCCCAGAAATATTGTGTGGCGTCGGCAGCACTCCTCAGGAGATCCGCAAAGGCGTCTGGAGCACTCCATAGTCGATTTAGCAAAGCATATTGATACTATATCTTTTTTTTGCATAGAAAAAAGAAGGGGAATATTGATATATATTAGAGGGTATTGATATATATTATGATCTGATGTGCTTTCTTCGTATCCTAAATATAAGATTAATACTTCAAGTTGCTGAGTTGAGAAAGAGATGGTTGAATCAAAAGAATTCCTTTTTTGAAGTTCAATTTTTATCAGTCTACTACACAACCTTCTTCTTGTAGACGTTGTTGGGCCTCCAAGTGCAGAGGTTTGAGGTTTGTAGGACAGTAGCAAATTTCTCTCAAGTGGATGACCTAAGGTTTATCAATCCGTGGGAGGCGTAGGATGAAGATGGTCTCTCTCAAACAACCCTGCAACCAAATAACAAAGAGTCTCTTGTGTCCCCAACACACCCAATACAATGGTAAATTGTATAGGTGCACTAGTTCGGCGAAGAGATGGTGATACAAGTGCAATATGGATGGTAGATATAGGTTTTTGTAATATGAAAATATAAAAACAGCAAGGTAACTAATGATAAAAGTGAGCGAAAACGGTATTGCAATGCGTTGAAACAAGGCCTAGGGTTCATCCTTTCGCTAGTGCAAGTTCTATCAACAAGGATAACATAATTAGATCATATAACAATCCATCAACATGCAACAAAGAGTCACTCCAAAGTCACTAATAGCGGAGAACAAACGAAGAGATTATTGTAGGGTACGAAACCACCTCAAAGTTATCCTTTCTGATCGATCTATTCAAGAGTCCGTAGTAAAATAAGACGAAGCTATTCTTTCCGTTCGATCTATCCTAGAGTTCGTACTAGAATAACACCTTAGGAAACACATCAACCAAAACCCTAATGTCACCTAGATACTCCAATGTCACCACAAGTATCCGTGGGTATGATTATACGATATGCATCACACAATCTCATATTCTTCTATTCAAACCAACACAGAGTACTTCAAAGAGTGCCCCAAAGTTTCTACCGGAGAGTCAAGACGAAAACGTGTGCCAACCCCTATGCATAAGTTCACAAGGTCACTGAACCCGCAAGTTGATCATCAAAACATACATCAAGTAGATCACGTGAATATCCCATTGTCACCACAGATAAGCACATGCAAGACATACTTCAAGTGTTCTCAAATCCTTAAAGACTTAATCCGATAAGATAACTTCAAAGGGAAAACTCAATCCATTACAAGAGAGTAGAGGGGGAGAAACATCATAAGATCCAACTATACTAGCAAAGCTCGCGATACATCAAGATCGTGCCGAATCAAGAACACGAGAGAGAGAGACAGAGAGAGAGATCAAACATATAGCTACTGGTACATACCCTCAGCCCCGAGGGTGAACTACTCCCTCCTCGTCATGGAGAGCGCCGGCATGATGAAGATGGCCACCGGTGAGGGATCCTCCCTCCGGCAGGGTGCCGGAACAGGGTCCCGATTGGTTTTTGGTGGCTACAGAGGCTTGTAGCGGCGGAACTCCCGATCTAGGTTATGTTCTGGAGGTTTGGGGATATATATAAGAGGTGTTGGCGTCGGGAACAAGTTGGGGGGGGCACGAGGTGGCCACGAGGTAGGGGGCGCGCCCAGGGGGTAGGGCACGCCCCCACCCTCGTGGTGGCCTCGGGACTCTTCTGGTCCATCTCCGGTACTCCATGGGCTTCTTCTGGTCCAAAAACAATCTCCGTTAATTTTCAGGTCAATTGGACTCCGTTTGGTATTCCTTTTCTGCAATACTCAAAAACAAGGAAAAAATAGAAACTCGCACTGGGCTCTAGGTTAATAGGTTAGTCCCAAAAATCATATAAAATAGCATATAAATGCATATTAAACATCCTAGATGGATAATATAATAGCATGGAACAATCAAAAATTATAGATATGTTGGAGACGTATCAAGCATCCCCAAGCATAATTCCTGCTCATCCTTGAGTAGGTAAATGATAAAAACAGAATTTTGATGTGGAATGCTACTTAACATATTTTTCAATGTAATTTTATTTATTGTGGCATGAATGTTCAGATCCAAAAGATTCAAGACAAAAGTTTAATATTGACATAAAAATGATAATACTTCAAGCATACCAACCAAGCAATTATGTTTTCTCAAAATAACATAGCCAAAGAAAGCTCATCCCTACAAAATCATATAGTTTGGCCATGCTTCATTTTCGTCACACAAAATGCTCCCATCATGCACAACCCCGATGACAAGCCAAGCAATTGTTTCATACTTAGCATTCTCAAACTTTTTCAACTTTCACGCAATATATGAACGCGAGCCATGGACATAGCACTATAGGTGGAACAGAGTATGATGATGGAGGTTGTAAGGAGAAGACAAAAAAGGAGAAAGTCTCACATCAACGCGGCTAATCAACGGGCTACGGAGATGCCCATCAATTGATGTCAATGCGAGGAGTAGGGATTGCCATGCAACGGATGCACTAGAGCTATAAATGTATGAAAGCTCAACAAAAGAAACTAAGTGGGTGTGCATCCAACTTGCTTGCTCACGAAGACCTGGGGCATTTTGAGGAAGCCCATCGTTGGAATATACAAGCCAAGTTCTATAATGAAAAATTCCCACTAGTATATGAAAGTGACAACATAGGAGACTCTCTATCATTAAGATCATGGTGCTACTTTGAAGCAAAAGTGTGGAAAAAGGATAGTAATATTGCCACTTCTCTCTTTTTCTCTCTTTTTTATATTTTTTTTATTTGGGCCTTTCTCTTTTTTATGGCATCTTTTTTTCGTCCGGAGTCTCATCCCGACTTGTGGGGGAATCATAGTCTCCATCATCCTTTCCTCACATTGGACAATGCTCTAATAATGAAGATCATCACACTTTTATTTACTTACAACTCAAGAATTACAACTCGATACTTAGAACAAAATATGACTCTATGTAGATACCTCCGGCGGTGTACCGGGATGTGCAATGAATCAAGAGTGACATGTATGAAAAATTATGAACGGTGGCTTTGCCACAAATACGATGTCAACTACATGATAATGCAAGGCAATATGACAATGATAAAGCGTGTCATAATAAATGGAACGGTGGAAGTTGCATGGCAATATATCTCGGAATGGCTATGGAAATGCCATAATAGGTAGGTATGGTGGCTGTTTTGAGGAAGATATAAGGAGGCTTATGTGTGATAGAGCATATCATATCACGGGGTTTGGATGCACCGGCGAAGTTTGCACCAACTCTCGAGGTGAGAAAGGGCAATGCACGGTACCGAAGAGGCTAGCAATGATGGAAGGGTGAGAGTGCGTATAATCCATGGACTCAACATTGGTCATAAATAACTCACATACTTATTGCAAAAATCTACACGTCATCAAAACCAAGCACTACGCGCATGCTCCTAGGGGGATACATTGGTAGGAAAATACCATCGCTCGTCCCCGACCGCCACTCATAAGGAAGGCAATCAAAGAACACCTCATGCTTCAAATTTGTCACACAACGGTTACCATACGTGCATGCTACGGGACTTGCAAACCTCAACACAAGTATTTTTCAATTTCACAATTACTCAACTAGCACGACTCTAATATCACCATCTTTATATCTCAAAACAATTATCAAGTATCAAACTTCTCATAGTATTTAATGCACTCTATATGAAAGTTTTTATTATACCCATCTTGGATGCCTATCATATTAGGACTAAATTCATAACCAAAGCAAATTACCATACTGTTTAAGACTCTCAGAATAATATAAGTGAAGCATGAGAGATCAATAATTTCTATAAAATAAAACCACCGCCATGCTCTAAAAGATATAAGTGAAGCACTAGAGCAAACGACAAACTACTCCGAAAGATATAAGTGAAGATCAATGAGTAGTCGAATAATTATGCAACTATGTGAAGAATCTCTAATATTTAAGAATTTCAGATCATGGTATATTATTCAAACAGCAAGCAAAACAAACTAAAATAAAATGACGCTCCAAGCAAAACACATATCATGTGGTGAATAAAAATATAGCTCCAAGTAAAGTTACCGATGAACGAAGACGAAAGAGGGGATGCCATCCGGGGCATCCCCAAGCTTAGGCTCTTGGTTGTCCTTGAATATTACCTTGAGGTGCCTTGGGCATCCCCAAGCTTAGTCTCTTGCCGCTCCTTATTCCATAGTCCATCGAATCTTTACCCAAAACTTGAAAACTTCACAACACAAAACTCAACAGGAAACTCGTAGGCTCCGTTAGTATAAGAAAATAAATCACCACTTAGGTACTGTCTTGAACTCATTCTAAATTCATATTGGTGTAATATCTACTGTATTCCAACTTCTCTATGGTTCATACCCTCCGATACTACTCATAGATTCATCAAAATAAGCAAACAACACAATGAAAACAGAATCTGTCAAAAACAGAACAGTCTGTAGTAATCTTTATCATACGAATACTTATGTAACTCCAAAAATTCTGAAATAAATTGTTGGACCTGGGGAAGTTGTCTATTAATCATCTGCAAAAAGAATCAACCTAAAATCACTCTCCAGTAAAAAAATGCCAGCTAATCTCGTGAGCGCAAAAGTTTCTTTTTTTACGGCAAGATCGCAAAGACTTCACCCACGTCTTCCCAAAGGTTCTACTTGGCACAAACACTAATTAAAACATAAAACCACATCTAAACAGAGGCTAGATGAATTATTTATTACTAAACAGGAGCAAAATCAAAGGACAAAAATAAAATTGGGTTGCCTCCCAACAAGCGCTATTGTTTAACGCCCCTAGCTAGGCATGATGATTTCAATGATGCTCACATAAAAGATAAGAATTGAAACATAAAGAGAGCATCATGAAGCATATGACTAACACATTTAAGTCTAACCCAATTCCTATGCATAGGTATTTTGTGAGCAAATAATTTATGGGAACAAGAATCAACTAGCATAGAAAAGCAAAACAAGCATAACTTCAAGATTTTAAGCACATAGAGAGGAAACTTGATATTATTGCAATTCCTACAAGCATATATTCCTCCCTCATAATAATTTTCAGTAGCATCATGAATGAATTCAACAATATAACCATCACATAAATCATTCTTTTCATGATCTACAAGCATAGAAAATTTACTACTCTCCACATAAGCAAAATTCTTCTCATTCGGAATAGTAGTGGGAGCGAACTCAACAAAATAACTATCAAGTGAAGCATAATCCAATTGAAAATTAAAATCATGATGAAAAGTTTCATGGTTATCATTATTCTTTATAGCATACATGTCATCACAGTAATCATCATAGATAGCAACTTTGTTCTCATAATCAATTGGAACCTCTTCCGAAATAGTGGATTCATCACTAAATAAAGTCATGACCTCTCCAAATCCACTTTTATAATTATCACAATAAGATTCAACACCCTCCAAAATAGTGCGATCATTACTTCCTAAAGTTGACACTCTTCCAAACCCACTTTCATCAATATAATCATCATAAGTAGGAGGCATGCTATCATCATAATAAATTTGCATATCAAAACTTGGGGGACTAAAAATATCATCTTCATTAAACATAGTATCCCCAAGCATTTAGTTCAAAGAATTCATACTAACAACATCACGGTCATGCTCATCATTCAAATATTTAGTTCCAAACATTTTAATGCATTCTTCTTCTAACACTTCGGCACAATTATCGGAATCCTTATTTTCACGAAAGACATTAAAAAGATGCAGCATATGAGGCACCCTCAATTCCATTTTTTTGTAGTTTCCTTTTATAGACTAAACTAGTGATAAAACAAGAAACTAAAAGATTTGATTGCAAGATCTAAAGATATACCTTCAAGCACTCACCTCCCCGGCAACGGCGCGAGAAATTGCTTGATGTCTACTACACAACCTTCTTCTTGTAGCCGTTCTTGGGCCTCCAAGTGCAGAGGTTTGTAGGACAGTAGCAAATTTCCCTCAAGTGGATGACCTAAGGTTTATCAATCCGTGGGAGGCGTAGGATGAAGATGGTCTCTCTCAAACAACCCTGTAACCAAATAACAAAGAGTCTCTTGTGTCCCCACCACACCCAATACAATGGTAAATTGTATAGGTGCACTAGTTCGGCGAAGAGATGGTGATACAAGTGCAATATGGATGGTAGATATAGGTTTTTGTAATCTGAAAATATAAAAACAGCAAGGTAACTAATGATAAAAGTGAGCGAAAACGGTATTGCAATGCGTTGAAACAAGGCCTAGGGTTCATACTTTTGCTAGTGCAAGTTCTCTCAACAAGGATAACATAATTAGATCATATAACAATCCCTCAACATGCAACAAAGAGTCACTCCTAAGTCACTAATAGCGGAGAACAAACGAAGAGATTATTGTAGGGTACGAAACCACCTCAAAGTTATCCTTTCTGATCAATCTATTCAAGAGTCCGTAGTAAAATAACACGAAGATATTCTTTCCGTTCGATCTATCCTAGAGTCCGTACTATAATAACACCTTAAGACACACATCAACCAAAACCCTAATGTCACGTAGATACTCCAATGTCACCACAAGTATCCGTGGGTATGATTATACGATATGCATGACACAATCTCAGATTCATCTATTCAAACCAACACAAAGTACTTCAAAGGGTGCCCCAAAGTTTCTACCGGAGAGTCAAGACGAAAACGTGTGCCAACCCCTATGCATAAGTTCACAAGGTCACTGAACCCACAAGTTGATCACCAAAACATACATCAAGTAGATCACGTGAATATCCCATTGTCACCACAGATAAGCACATGCAAGACATACATCAAGTGTTCTCAAATCCTTAAAGACTCAATTCGATAAGATAACTTCCAAGGGAAAACTCAATCCATTACAAGAGAGTAGAGGGGGAGAAACATCATAAGATTTAACTATAATAGCAAAGCTCACGATACATGAAGATCGTGCCGAATCAAGAACACGAGAGAGAGAGAGAGAGAGAGAGAGAGATCAAACACATAGCTACTCGTACATACCCTCAGCCCCGAGGGTGAACTACTCCCTCCTCGTCATGGAGAGCGCCGAGATGATGAAGATGGCCACCGGTGAGGGATCCCCCCTCCGGCAGGGTGCCGGAAAAGGGTCCCGATTGGTTTTTGGCGGCTACAGAGGCTTGCGGCGGCGAAACTCCTGATCTAGGTTATGTTCTGGAGGTTTGGGGATATATAAAAGGTGTTGGCGTCGGAAACAAGTCAGGGGGTCCACGAGGCGGCCACGAGGTAGGGGGCGCGCCCCCCACCCTCGTGGTGGCCTCGGGACTCTTCTGGTCCATCTCCGGTACTCCGTGGGCTTCTTCTGGTCCAAAGGACAATCTCCGTGAATTTTCAGGTCAATTGGACTCTGTTTGGTATTCCTTTTCTGCAATACTCAAAAACAAGGAAAAACAGAAACTGGCACTAGGCTCTAGGTTAATAGGTTAGTCCCTAAAATCATACAAAATAGCATATAAATGCATATAAAACATCCTAGATGGATAATATAATACCATGGAACAATCAAAAATTATAAATACGTTGGAGACGTATCACATATCTTCGACCGCCAAATATACTCTGTAAAAGAAAAGGCTTACTAGCCGCTATCTGTCTGGCTTGCTTGATCTCCTCGCGAGCCGCTCGGGACTCGGTCCGCGCCTCCTTTGCCTCTTGAAGAGCCTTGGTGAATTCGGCCGCCTGGGCCTTATTACTCTCCTCCAAGGCCTCGCACTTGTTGGCGGCATCCTAGAGCGCCTGCTCCAATTCGATCACCCGCTCTTCATACTTACGGCGGGCGACCTGCTCGGCCTCTAAATCCGCAGCCGCTTTGTCAGCGGCCGCTTGGCTCACCCGCGCCTGCTCCTAGGCTTGGGCAAGGGCACTCTTTAGGTCCTCAACCTCGGTCGCCCTATCTGCAAATATGATCAGTAATACAGGAGATTAGACTCCGTATCAAATATTCCTTTAAGTGTGTCAATAATTTTTTCCAACCATACCTTGCAATTCCTCAAATCGCTTGTTGGTGCGGACGAGTTCTTCATCGGCCCGCTCCAACTTCCGCTTAAGTTCGGAACTTCGGTGGCCTGGGCGGTTGCCGCTAACAGTGAAGCATGTTTATCAATATAGACACGTATATTATCTCCTGCAAATAACTATTTGATCCTCTGTTCGGCCCTTCTTTGCAAAAGCTGAACAGAGTCTCAGTGGCTTCTATCTATACACAGGCACGTTTTTTGCATATACAAAGCAGCTAAGAATACTACATCACATACCTCGAAGCCTGTTAATAGGCTGGTGAAGGATTCGTTCAGTCCGCTTTTGCGGACTGAACCCTCTCAACCATCGTACCCATCAGGGTACGGTGCTCCTCCACAATGGAAGCACGTTGATGATCATCCATCAAAATGTCCGGCGCCTCCGGATTGATGGAGGACGCCGGTGGAGTCGGCACTCCCCCCTCCTTTAAAGGGGGTTGCTCGCTCGATTCCGGAGCCGTATGGGTCTCTGGAGTGGTATTCGGCTGGGGACCGGACTGGTCCGGCCCCCCGTCGTCAGTCTCCATGGTGGTTGTGCCCCCCATGTTCTCGGCAGCCGAGGCATTATCCTCTGGCACCGTCTTGGAGGCCTTCCGCACTTCTCCCTGGCCCGGAGAAGTCCGTTGGGATAACACCTCGGTGTCATCCGCGGCGTGTGGCGGAGAAGCTCGCGGAGGCGTCTCGCTCTCCACCATCTCTGGCACCAGAGAGTTCCCCGAAGACGACGATTGTTGGGGGAGATCACGGGCCGGACTGGAACACATAATGATGTGTTATCCTACAAATTATAAAAGACCGGATATATGTATAGTATCTTTGAATGCTTGCGATTCGGCCAAGGCTTCGACCTGGGGCACCACTCGGGGATGGCTTCGGCGTCTGAGTCTGAATCATCCGAAAGGGAGATCTTCCCCTTCTTGGACGCCTCCGCCTCTAGGTCCATGGAAGCCGCCCTTTTCTTCTCCCCCCTTAAGGGGAGAATTGCTATCCTCCTCTTCCTCTTCGTCTTCATCTCCCTCGTGGGAGGAGGGAACTTCAGTGTCTCCGGACGCAGCGTCCGAAGTACCTTTACGGCGAAGGCCACTTTTGGCCTCCTTGCCCTTCTTCTTGGCCTTCTTCTCCGGCGCCTGGTACGGCGCCGGGACCAGCATCCTTGTTAGCAGAGGAATGGCTAGGTAGAGCCGGACATCGGATCTGCTCCGCCTTCTTTGTCCAGCCCTAAGGGAAGAATGGAAAACTCAGCATACCCCTTGGATTTACAAGTTGAAGTTATGTTCGAAAATCAGAAAACTTACTGGAGTGGCCGGATGAGCGCAGTCGAGGCCGATGTCTTCGGTCGTCTCCGGCCACGACTTCTGGGCCTTGAAAAGCAGCTTCTAGATCTCTTCGTGTGTCGTGCCTAAGAATCACTGCAGGGTCCGAGGGCCAGCCGGATTGAACTCCCACATGTGGAGAGGCCGGCTCTGGCAGGGGAGAATCCGGCGAGAAAGCATCACCTGGATCACATCCGCAAGACTGGTGTTCTTCTCCATCGTATTCTTAATGCGCTTCTGCAGCATCATCACCTCGTCGGACGACGCCCAATCCAGGCCCTTGTTAATCCATGATGCAAGCCGCATTGGAGGTCCGGATTTAAACTCAGGAGTGGCAGCCCATGTGGTGTCGTGAGGTTCATTGATGTAGAACCACTCCTATTGCCATCCCTTCACGGTCTCCACAAAGGCCATCTTGGTCCAGGTGACGTTGGGGAGCTTGCTCACCATGGCACCGCCGCAGTCCGCATGTTGCCCGTCGGCCACTTTCGGCTTCACGTTGAAGACCTTAAGCCATAGGCCGAAGTGGGGGGGAATGCGGAGGAGCACCTCACACATGACGATGACCACCGAAATGTGGAGAAATGAATTTGGGGCTAGATCATGGAAATCTAGCCCATAATACAACATGAGGCCGCGGACGAAAGGGTGGAGGGGAAACCCTAGTCTGTGGAGAAAGTGGGGGATAAACACCACCCTCTCATTGGGCTCCGGAGTAGGGATGATCTGCTTTTTGGCAGGGAGCCGATGCACGATGTTCGCGGCCAAGTACCCCGCTTCCCAGAGTTCCTTGACGTTACTCTCCGTGACGGAGGAAGCCATCCACTTGCCCTGTGAGCCAGATCCAGACATGGCTGGAGTGTTTGGTGGCGACAGAAAAGATAGATACTTGGGCGCTGGGGCTCGAGGATGGAAGGGCTGAAGAAGAAGAAGAAGGTGTGGGGTAAAAAGATGGGTCCTTATCCTCTTATAAGGGCAGTGAATATCAAGCGCCCCCTCACAAGCCTTAAAACTTGCCTATTCCCAAGGGGTCGTGCGAACGACACGGTTGGATTACCCAAACCCGTATTGATGAGATGCCCGCAATAAGGGGACACGATCTGCTTAGACAAGACGTGTCAATGGAGGCCCCGCCTCGAAACGCGAGGGGGGAGGCCAAAAAACGGTTCAAAAGAATAATAAGGCCAGACGTAACATCTCGCCAAAAAAGCTGTCAGTGGACATGACTTATTTTGTTTAAGTGTTTTTCCCCTGTGGTTGGGGGTTGTAACTATTATACAGAGCCGGATTCAGTTCTCTTATTCAGAAGACTGCTTTGGTGTATTCGGAGGAGGAACCCGCCTTGCAATGCCAAAGATAATCCGCGCGCCGGACACATGGTCATTGAAGACTGGTTTAGGGGCTACTGAGGGAGTCCTGGATTATGGGGTCCCTGGGCGTCCGGGCTATGTGACATGGGCCGAACTGATGGGCCGTGAAGATACAATATAGAAGGCCTTCCCCCGTGTCTGGATGGGACTCTCCTTTGCGTGGATGGCAAGCTTGGCGTCCGGATGTGAAGTTTCCTTTCTCTGTAAATTGACTATGTACAACCCTAGGCCCCTCCGGTGTCTATATAAGCCAGAGGGTTTAGTCCGTAGAGGCAATCACAATCATACAGGCTAGACATCTAGGGTTTAGCCATTACGATCTCAAGGTAGATCAACTCTTGTAACCCCTATACTCATCAAAGTCAATCAAGCAGGAAGTAGGGTATTACCTCCGTCAAGAGGGCCCGAACCTGGGTAAACATCGTGTCCCCTTTGTCTCCTGTTACCTTCGATCCTCAGACGCACAGTTCGGGACCCCCTACTCGAGATCGGCCGGTTTTGACACCGACAGAGACCTTGTCACCTGTAGTGATGCTTAAGTCTGTCCGAATCATGTTAGAAATTGCCGCATTTGATGATTATGAAATTTGGCAAATGGATGTCAAAATTGCATTCCCTAATGGATATCTTAAAGAAGAGTTGTATATGATACAACCAGAAGGTTTTGTCGATCCTAAAGGTGCTAACAAAGTGTGCAAGCTCCAGCGATCCATGGACTGGTGCAAGCATCTCGGAGTTGGAATATACGCTTTGATGAGTTGATCAAAGAATATAGTTTTATACAGACTTGCGGTGAAGCCTGTATTTACAAGAAAGTGAGTGAGAGCACTACAACCTTTCTGATAAGTATATGTGAATGACATATTGTTGATCGGAAATGATGTAGAATTTTTTGGAAAGCATAAAGGAGTTGTTTGAAAGGAGTTTTTCAAAGAAAGACCTTGGTAAAGCTGCTTACATATCGAGCATCATGATCTATAGAGATAGATCAAGACGCCTGATAAGATTTTTCAATGAGAACATACCTTGACAAGATTTTGAAGTAGTTCAAAATGGAACAGTCAAAGAAGGAGTTCTTGCCTGTGTTGCAAGGTGTGAAATTGAGTAAGACTCAAAACCCGACCACGGCAGAAAATAGAATGAAAGTCATTCCCTATGCCTCAGTCACCATGAGTTTGGCCAGAGGGTACAATAGTGATCCAGGAGTGGATCACTGGACAGCGGTCAAAATTATCCTTAGTTACCTAAGAGGACTAAGGAAATGTTTCTCGGTTATGGAGTTGATAAAGAGTTCGTCGTAAAAGAGTTACGTCGATGCAAGCTTTAACACTAATCCAGATGACTCAGAATCTCAGTCTGGTTACATATTGAAAGTGGAAGCAATTAGCTAGAGTAGCTCACTGCAGAGCATTGCAGACATAAAAAATTGCGAAATACATATGGATCTGAATGTGGCAGACCCGTTGACTAAGCTTCTCTCACAAGCAAAACATGATCACACCTTGGTACTCTTTGGGTGTTAATCACTTGGCGATGTGAACTAGATTATTGACTCTAGTAAACCCTTTGGGTGTTGGTCACATGGCGATGTGAACTATTGGTGTCAAATCACATGACGATGTGGACTAGATTATTGACTCTAGTGCAAGTGGGAGACTGAAGGAAATATGCCCTAGAGGCAATAATAAAGTTGTTATTTATATTTCCTTATATCATGATAAATCTTTATTATTCATGCTAGAATTGTATTAACCGGAAACTTAGTACATGTGTGAATACATAGACAAACAGAGTGTCCCTAGTATGCCTCTACTTGACTAGCTCATTAATCAAAGATGGTTAAGTTTCCTGACGATAGACATGTGTTGTCATTTGATCAACGGGATCACGTCATTAGAGAATGATGTGATGGACACGACCCATCTGTTAGCTTAGCATAATGATTGTTTAATTTATTGCTATTGCTTTCTTCATGACTTATACATATTCCTCTGACTATGAGATTATGCAACTCCCGAATACCGGAGGAACACTTTGTGTGCTATCAAACTTCACAACGTAACTGGGTGATTATAAAGATGCTCTACAGGTGTCTCCGATGGTGTTTGTTGAGTTGGCATAGATCGAGATTAGGATTTGTCACTCCGTGTATCGGAGAGGTATCTCTGGACCCTCCCGGTAATGCACATCACTATAAGCCTTGCAAGAAATGTGACTAATGAGTTAGTTACGGGATGATGCATCACGTAACGAGTAAAGACACTTGCCGGTAACGAGATTGAACTAGGTATGATGATACCGACGATCGAATCTCGGGCAAGTAACATACCGATGACAAAGGGAATGACGTATGTTGTTATGAGGTTTGACCGATAAAGATCTTCATAGAATATGTAGGAGCCAATTTGGGCATCCAGGTTCCGATGTTGGTTATTGACCGGAGATGTGTCTCGGTCATATCTACATAGTTCTCGAACCCATAGGGTCCGCACACTTAACGTTCGATGACGATTTGTATTATGAGTTATGTGATTTGATGACCAAAGTTTGTTCGGAGTCCCGGATGAGATCACAGACATGACGAGGAGTCTTGAAATGGCCGAGAGGTAAAGATTGATATATTGGACGAAGGTATTCGGACGCCGGAATGGTTTCGGGACATTTCGGATATTTATCGGGGTACCGAGGGGTTACCGGAATCCCCCGGGGAAGTATTGGGCCTTCATGGGCTTTAGTGGAAAGGAGAGAAGTGTCGAAAGGGCTGCCCCCCCATGGCTAGTCCGAATTGGACTAGGGAGAGGGGCGGCGCCCCCCTCTTTCCTTCTCCCTCTCCTCCTCCTTCCCTCTCTCCCCCTCTTGGAAAAGGAAGGGGAGTCCAACTAGGATAGTTGGACCCCCCCTATGGCGCGCCCCTCCTTGGCCGCCGGCCTCCTCCTCCCCTCCTTTATATACGGGGGCAGGGGGCACCCCAAAGCACAACAGACAATCTCTTAGCCGTGTGCGGTGCCCCCCTCCACAGTTCAACACCTCGCACATATCGTCGTAGTGCTTAGGCGAAGCCCTGCGCCGGTAACTTCATCATCACCGTCGCCACGCCGTCGTGCTGACGGAACTCTCCCTCGTCCTCAACTGGATCAAGAGCTCAAGGGACGTCATCGTGCTGAACGTGTGCTGAACAAGGAAGTGTTGTATGTTCGGTACTTGGATCGGTTGGATCGTGAAGACGTTCGACTATATCAACCGCGTTACTAAACGCTTCCGCTTTCGGTCTACGAGGGTACGTGGACACACTCTCCCGTCTCGTTGTTATGCTTCTCCTAGATAGATCTTGCGTGATCGTAGGTAAATTTTTTGAATTACTACGTTCCCCAACACGATGATGCTGTACATGATTTGCTACTCTTCTAGTTAGCTAAATTGTTGCATGCTAGTTTCTGTCTTAGTCATGAATTATTTACTAGAATTGATCATGAACTCGCCTAATATTTAACACTCGCCGTAAGAACAAGGTCCCGAATATGCACCTCAGCAACTATAGTTAACTTTTAGTTTGTTCTAATCATCTCGTCCAACACCATAGATCCTGAGCGATCCAAACAAATTGATTCATCCACCAGCTCCTTAAGCCCTAGTTCTTTCCACACCTGGTTTGCTCTTTCACATTGAAAAATCATGTGTTTCAGGTCCTCCAACCCCACTTGGTCTAGGGGACATTGTCGAGTCGTCTTGCTAAAATACACAAACACGAAACAATGCCATGAATTGTCCGCCATCCAAAAAAATCCCTTCTACTGGGACATTCGACTTCCACAACAAACTAAACTGCATATCTTATTTACTGTAGATCTTCCAGCAATTTATGATGTAGCTACAAGGGTACTATATTTTTCTCCCATTCTCCAAAGTAAGATGATTTAATCGAGACATAAGCACTCTGAGATTGTGCCACACTACGAAATCTTCTCTATCTGTAACAAGGTGGATAGATAGTATAGCTTCCACACCAACCGACCAAAAATATAGAGTGAATCAACTACTCGCCACTCGATTAATGAGATCCGAAACTTTAGTCAGCATTATACCTCCTCGGGGTGTTCTCGCCCTTAAATTTGGATTCAAAGGAACCCAATTGTCATCCCATATATTCGCTTGGGATCCATCTCCTATCTGCCAAACATATCCTCTTTTAAAAGCTTCCACACCTGCCATAATACATTGCCATATCATTGATGAACTCTTCTTCGGTTTTGCATTAAGCAGATTTCCTTCTGGGAAATATTTATCTCTAAGAACAGAAGCACACAAAGAGTTTGGTTCCTCCATTAATCTGTCGGTGGAGCACGCGGCCCACGCGTCCAAGGAAAATAGTGATTAGCCGATCTGACGGGGAGCATGCGGCCCATGTGTCCGGAGAAATCAGCCGGCTGATTTGAAAACTTTTCTTAGATCTTGTGATGATGACATCCGTGCCGCATCAAATATCTTCATGGAACTTGTGGCGGATTTGCTATTTCTCAGGCGCCTGGAATTTTTCAAAGTGCAGTCACTTTTTCTTAGTCCATCCCAAGCTCGCCGGAGAAGAAATAGCCTCACTATCTATCTTAGGGGGAAGCCATGACCCCATTACCTATCTTAGGGGAAAGCCATGGCCTCATTATCTATCTTAGTGTGTGGGGGATACAGGTGATCGCCAGAGTTGTGCGAGGGGGGCTTAAAGGGATGGTTGGGGCGGCGGCTAGCACGGCGGTGGGGCCAAGTCGAGGGGAGGGCGAGGCGGCGATAGCTGTTGGCAGCGGGGGTGGAGGTAGGTGGATAGGCCTGGGTTGACCGACGGCTGCGTGAGAAGGGAGAAGGAAGGAGGAAGAAGATGAACAATGATTGATCTATTTTTAGCCATGGGATGCAAATTGGATGGTGCAGAAAGAAAGTGACTGATGTTATTTTTCAGGTCCAAACTTGTAGACATCGGCCTAGCTTAGCTAACTGCTCTTGGATTCTTGGTCATCATGGACTGATTTGGGAGTATTTGAGGTTGCTAGTGTCTACAACAGCTAAGGGTATATCTGATGCGGACCTTCAAACCGCTCGTAAGCGTCCGGATCATTTGGTCCGGATGCAATTTGCCAACCAACACGATACCTCATCAGTATGTCGATGTGTTCAGCTATCCGTTTTATGCAAATCGGAAGCAAACTGGATGAGGGGAGCTTTGCGGAAGTCCAGATCATCGTCACGTAGGACTCCGACTCGACCCACTCAACCCCCTTTTCGATCCACTTTTCTTTCACTCCGCCCTACTGCCCCTGCTTTGCATCCGCACCCTCCTCGTTTGACGCCACCGTGTACCTCTACAGCCGCCGCCCAGGCACCCTCGAAAGTTTGCAGCCCCACCAACGCGCATGCCCGCCTTGGACTACACGGCCGTTCAACTGAGATCCCTCCGCAGTCAGGTACCCTCTGCCCTTGGCGCCGACGTCCATGACAGACACCACACCCAACATGTGTTCGGTCAAATGTCATTGAGTTTTTGTTCTTGAACTTTGTGTTGTTTTCTAGAGTAATTCGATGGTGGGGTACTTGGTGATCAAGAATGAGTTTTTGTGTGATGCGTGGTTGGTCGTATCTACAGACTTCATAGGCAAGAGCTCAAGAGGCTCGATCTTGCAGTGTGTGCATGCTTCATTTGACAAGAAAAACTCCGCGCCTATGTCACGCAATGTGAAATCGATGATACACCATCTGCAACTCCTTCATGAAGTTTTGCGGTACGATTCACCGAGTGGAGATAATGTGTCCAATGTGCTTGTCAACCATCGAGATCGTAAGTTTTTTTTCTTGTTGCTTTACATGTTGGTCAATTCATTCGTTCACACAATGCTAATCTACACGTTTTTGTTTTCTACACATTCTTTTATTATTATCGTTTTTGGTTTTTGTTTCTTTCTTTGTTTCTGGTACTTTTTTGTTTTCTTTATCCATTTATTTTGTTTCCTTCGGTTTCTTTTCTTTTTTCTTCTCTCATTTTTTCCTTCATTTTGCATTTGTTTCTTCGGTTTTAATTTTCTTTTTTTTCCTTTGGTTTATTAGTATCTTTTTTTATTTTTTTTATTTTTGTTGTTTCTTTTGGTTTTCATTCTACATTTTTGTATATGTCAACATTTAAGAAATTTCCAATACAAATTTAATATTTCTGTTACATAGTCAACATTTTTTCTATGTACATTTAAACAATTTTTTAATGCTTGATTACATTTTCTAAATAAAAGATTAACATTTTTAATACATTTTCAGCATTTTTTCTATTCACACTTTAAACTTTTTCAAATTTTGATTGCCATTTATCAAATAAAAGATTAAAAAATTATAATGCATGGTCAACATTTTTTAATTAACATTTAAAAAATTCAGATGCTTGATTAACATTTTAAATATGCAATATTAACAGTTTCTTAACACATGGTCAGAAAAAATACAAAACACAATTAACATTTTTTTTAAATGCTTCATTAACATCTTTCAAATACTTGTTCAACATTTTTTGAAATGCTGGATTAACATTTTTGTATACACGATCAAATTACTTCATCATTTTTTTAATACATGGTCAGCATTTTTTCTATACACATCTAACATTTTTCAAATATTTTTTTCAGCATTTTTCTCAGATGCTTGATTAACCTTTTTATATACATGAACAAATTTATTTCATCATTTTTTAATACATGGTCAACACTTTTTCTATACACAATTAACATTTCCAAATGGTTGCATAACCGTTTTTCAAACACTTGTTGAACATTTTTTCAAATGCTTGATTCACTTTTTATAAATACATGATCAATTGTTTCTTACACATTTTTTGTATACATTTATCGTATACGTTATTAACATTTTCTCTATACACATTTAACATTTTTCAAATGCTTTGTCAACATTTTCCAAATGTTTTATGTAGAGTGATTTTTGTAATATATTTATTTTAAATAATTGGAAGTATAAACAAAAGTTTAAAAAGAAAGTAAAGAACGAAAACAGAATACGTAAAAAACAAGAAATCGAAGCTGTATAAAAACAGAAAACGAAGCAAAGAATGAAGCCTCTTTTGGGGTTTCTTTTTATGTTTTCTGTTTTCTTTTTTGCTTTACTTTTTTACTTTTGTATATACTTTAAAATATTCTAAATACATATTGTAAAAAAACTCTATAAAAACATTTGAAAAATGTTGACCAAGTATTTGAAAAATGTTAAGTGTGTATAGAGAAAATGTTTATCATGTATATAAAAAAGAATAAAAAATTGATCATGCATTTGAAAAATGTTAATGCAGCATTTGATAAACATTTGAAGATGTATTCGAAAAATGTTAATCAAGCATTTGGAAAAAGTTGACTATTTACTAAAAAACAGATAAATTTTTTCATCGTGTATATAAAGAATGTTAATCAAGCATTTGAGAAAATGTTAATCAAGCATTTGAAAAAATATGGAACAAGTATTTGAAGAATGTTAATCAAGCATTTGGAAATGTGAAATCTGTTAATCATGTATTAAAAAATATTGACCATGTATTAAAAAAATGATGAAATTTGTTTACCATGTATATAAAAATGTTCATCAAGCTTTTGAAAAAAAGTTAAACAAGTATTTGAAAAAAGGTTAATCATGCATTTTAAAAATGTTAAATGTGTATAGTAAAAATGTTGACCATGTATTCAAAAAATGATGTATTTGTTTGATCATGTATATAAAAATGTTAATCAAGCATTTAAAGAAATGTCGAACAAGTATTTCAAAAATGTCGATCAAAGAATTGGAAAATGTTAGATGTGTATAGACAAAGTGTTGACCATGTATTAACAAAAGGTAAACTAGTATTTGAAAAATCTTAATCAAGAATTTAGAGAAAAAACATGTACAGAAAAATGTTGACCATGTATTAAAAACTGTAATCTTGTATTTAAAAAATGTTACATGTGTATTAGAAAAATGTTCTTTACTTATACTAAAAATGCAGTATGAAAACCAAAAGAAACAAAAATCACAAAAAAATGAAAACAAAAAAGGCACAAAAAGGAATTTTTAAATAAAACCCAAGAAACAAATGCAAAAGTATTCAATAACAGTAAGAACTGATATAGAAAGAAGGAAACATAAAAATCATTGAAAATAAAGAAAACCAATGAAAAAGAAAAGAAAAATGAGAAGAAATGAAACAGAGAAGAAATGAAAGAAAACCGGTGAAAAATAAAGAAAAGAAAAAACAATGAAAACCGAGAAGAAAGGAAGAGAAATTTTTTGAAAAAGGGAAAACCGGAGAAACTACTGAGAAAACAAGAAAATCTGGAGAAAAAAATCAAGCAAAACCTGCGAAGGAAGGTCAGCTTGCGAAGAAAACAGCCCACCGAATGAGCAAACCAAGCGAACGAAAAAAAACCTGGGCCGCCCGGATAACTTGTCGCAGAGGAAAGACCTTCAATGCAAAAAGGAGTCTCGCTTAAAGCGAGAAATAGTCGCCGCACCCATCAACGAGGGAACCAAGCGTTGCGAGCTATAGCGAACGGAAAAAAAAGAGCAAAACTAGGCCAGCCCGATAACTTTATCGCAGAGGAAAGATTTACAGCGAGACAGAAGGGAGTCTCGCTGAAAGCGAGAAATAGTCGCCACGGTTCATGGTCGCGTGTGATTCCAAGCAGGTCGTGGGTGATATCCGTAATGGCAACCAAATAGTGAAATTCAGCAGAGAGCTCCTACTTTTAACCGTAGCTTTATTTTTAAATGTCGTGATTCCAACACGGGAGCACATACTTTAGCAAAGTTTTCGCATTCTTTGTGTCCGTGGCACCGTGTTTTGCTAGGCCGTCCTCACGATCCGAGATGTGTCCTGCATTCTGCGGGTTTTTGATCAATAAAATTTGCATCTACCCCTGAAAAAACGATGGGAGCTGCTATTTGGCGCTCTATGCG
Organism: Triticum aestivum; assembly: GCF_018294505.1. Taxonomy (NCBI): domain Eukaryota; kingdom Viridiplantae; phylum Streptophyta; class Magnoliopsida; order Poales; family Poaceae; genus Triticum; species Triticum aestivum. The sequence goes on along the minus strand of NC_057808.1, from coordinate 67,515,165 downwards.
CGGGGAATATGGCGTAGAGCACGCACCCCCAGCTCCCAACGCGCCCTTCTGGACCAGCCCAAGTGCAGGGCAGCACACCCCCTGTTTTTTATTTCCTGCTTTTGTTGTTTTTAATTATTTTTAATTATTTTTATTTTTTTATAATTCAGGATTTTAAAAAGTTCCAATTTTCAAAACATGCGAGTGAAATGTTCAAGAAATCATAAAATACTCACTGGTTCACAAAAAGTTCATGATTTTTTATTTTTATTCTGGTAATAATAAAATTCAAGATTCTGAAAAAAGAGTATTAAAAATGTTTCTGAATATAAACAAAAGTTCAAGAACTCGAAAATATTCATGAATTTAAGAAAGTGTTAAAATTTTCAAGAAACGTTTGGGAATTCCAAATACGTTCATGCATTTTCTAACTCTTCATCAAATCAAATAATTGTTCGCGAACAACAAAAATTGTTCCCAAAATTCAAAAAAAAAGGTCAATGATTCAAACAATGTTTGTGAGTTTCAAAACAAATGTTGACAATTTCGAAAAATGTCATGAATTTTGAAGAAAATGTTTGCAAATTCGAAAAATGATTACAATTTGAAAATGTTTGCCAATTTGTAAAAAATTGTTTGTGAATTTGAATCAAGTTTACAATTTCATAAAAATTGTTCATGAATTCATCTTTTTCTAAATGTTCATGATTTCAAAAAAATCTCACTAATTTGAAAAATGTTCGCAAAAATGAAGGGGAAAAATAAAAAAGGAAAAGGAAAGAAAAATGAAAAACAAACATGGTAAAAGAAGAAGAAAGAAAACCAAAAATAAAAATGAAAAAAGGAAGGAAAGAACGAAAGAACGAAAATGAAAAAAACCAAGGGAAATTAAAGGATAAAAGGAAAGAAAGAAAAAAATAGGCCAATAGCAAGTTGGGTCGGGCCAAAGTGTGCAAAGCGGTGTATCTCTATCCACCGCGGTACCAGCTAAATAGGACTGGCCACAAATGATGGTTGAGATGGTGAAATCAGTAGTGAAGGGGTACCCCTGGCAAAAGTCTTCCCCACCTTCTGAGGCGCAGATATGTGGCACAGTGCATGTTTGCCACTTGTCACAACCTGGATGTTTTCCTTTTTCCATAGATTCATTTATTCTAAACATTTTATCTCTTAAACCATGTCTCCAAATCTCAAACTGTTGTTATATTTCTCAGCGTGGAGATCTTCTAAACTTGATACAATGTTAATAGGTTTCGACGGACTTTTCTGACGAAAAAATAAAAAATAAAAATAAATGAAAACAAAAAATGGTTCACACAAAAAGATCGGAGAAGCATGATTGTGGATTTTTCGTATATATATTTTTGGAGTTTTCTCTCTTTTTTCGAAGAAGCTCGCAGGAGCAAAATGGTGCTTCCATGGAAGCACATATTTTTATTTTCTTTCCAGAGAAGCACAGATTTGTGCTTCCACGAAAGCAAATCTGTTCTTATCATGAAATCTTGTTTTTTTGGTCTTCTTCAAGAATCACGGTTGTGCTTCTTGTGGAAACAAAATATCTGCTTCTCGTGGAAGCATAGATTTTTTTGTCACAAGAAGCACAGTTGTGCTTCCGCGTTTTTCCACGAGAGAACATGATGCAAATAGGATACAGAGATTCCTCGCAGCGCATCAAAGCATCGTGAACCGATAAGTTCATGCCAACTGCAGGATGATCTTGTTGAACATCAGTAGCTACTCCATAGCACTTCATAGCTGTGTTTTTATCATGCTCTTTACTTCATTTGAACCCTTACATGTGTTTGACTTTGAATAATTTTGTTTGTAACTTTGAATAATTTTGCTTGTAAACTATGAATTTGTAATATTCATGAATTGCGTGAACCTTAATTATTATGTTTGGATTTAATATGTGTGCAAATATGTAGTTGAAATGTAGTATGTAAACATAAATAGGAAGATTTGGCGGGAAAAAAAGAGGGAGTTAGGTTTAGGGGATCGGCTAAGAACCGTTTTTATTTAGTATACCAAATATAAGAAGTTAAAGGATTGGTTAGAGATGCTCTTAGCATTTGCCTTCATATTCTTGAATTCTTCCTATTCTATAACCATATCATCAAAATCCTAATCTTTCAGATCCAAATTACTCAGCAGATCATCAAAATCCTAATCTTTCAGTGCTCATTTTATTTTTTAAACTCAAAAAATTATATTTACAAGTTTCAAAAAGGTCTGGAAAAAAACAGTGGACATAGTTAATGTTGTATCCTACAAACATACAAAAACCTCAATTTGAAATACTTTGAATTCTGGACAACACAAGAGAAAAAATTTATGGATCTAAGTATATTGAACGATGCATATTTTGCAAAATATATATTTACCAGATTTGGTCATTTTCGTGTAGGCCAAAATTCAAATAACTTAGCGGTGCAAGTTTACATGCTTATAGGATAGATCATTCACTACATCTACATATATATATTTTAATTTTTTACTTATAAATAAGAATTCCTTTAAAGGTATCACTGGAGTTTGGGAGCCCAAGAGATTTTCTGTCAGATACCAGTACATCAATCGGTTATATAATAGTAGGCATTTGTGGCTCACAACCTCCAATGCTCCCTTTATTTTTTTTAATTTAAAAATATTAACAAGTTTCAAAAGAATTTAAAAACAATTCTAGATGTAACTAATGATTTATCCTACAAACGAGCAGAACCTCGATTTGAAATGCTTTGAATTCTGAACTACACGAGAATAACAAAAGGGAAGGATCTAAGTATTGTGAACGATGCATATTTTCCAAACTCCAAAATTTATCAGATTTTATCATTTTTGTGTAGGCCAAAATTTAAAGAATTTGGTGAAGGGATTTTGCCTGCTTGTAGGATACATCATTGACTAGATATTTTTGTCAGCTCTTGTTTCACTTATAAATGTGATTTTCAGTTGCTTTTTAAAATAAGGGATCACTGGAGCTCGGGAGCTAAAGAGAAATTTCGTCATTTATACCAGTACAACAATCGACTATAGAGTAGGGATCTCTGGCTCCCAAGCTCCAGTCCTCCTTTTATTTCAAAAAAAAAAATCATATTTGCAAGTTCCATAAAAATCTGATAAAATTCTGATATAGTTAATGATTTATCCTACAAACGTGCAAAACCTCAATTTGAAATAATTTGATTTCTGAACTGCGCAAGAATGAAACAAAGTGTGGACCTAAGTATACTGAACGGTGCCTATATTCCAAACTCCAAAATTTACCAGATTTTTTCATTTGTGTGTAGCGGTGCAATTTTGCATGCTTATAGGATACATCATTGACTATATTTAGATATTTTTGTCAGTTCTTTTTACTTATATAAATATAATATATTTTTATTTTTTAATAAATGGATCACTGGAGCTTGGGAGCCAACGAGATTTTTTTGTCGCACCTCTAAGGCGGACCGGCAAACCATCCGGATCGAGGAAGTCATCCAATGCGGACATGTATCGGTCAATGGGGCGGTCCGGACGTCATTTCCCCGCAAATTAGAGACAAAGTGGGGGAGGTCTGCGGGAGTCCGGACACCCGAAATGTAGGACTTCAATACCCCCGGCCCACCGAATCCCCCCTCCCGGTCTCATTTCCTTCCACTTCGCCCCTTCTCCCCCTTACTTTGCATCTGCACCCTCCACCTCTGCCGCCGCTGTTGTATGTCTCCAACCGCCACAGAGGCATTGCCGGACATCCGCAACTAGCACCGCCACGCCCGCTCGCCGTTACGACGGAGCTTTCCACCCTGGAGCGGTTTGTACCCAAGTACACTTCACCCCCTGTCGATGACCTCCGTGGCGGACAGCACACCTGGCAGGTATTCGATCAAATGCCATTGATCTTATTTTCAAATGCTATGTTGTCTTTTAGAGTACGGATGATGACCAGCTACTTGACCATGGAGGTGGCCATTGCACGCGGCAAAGGACGAGATCGTAAGTTTTTCTTCCTCTTGCTCAACTTGTTGATTGATTCATTCACTCAATGTCGGTCCACACGTTATATGTAGCCCGCACGCGCTGTCGTAGTGTACCACAGGATAGAGAGACGGTCATTTACGTGCACACACTGTTGGCTGAAGCTGAAGTGGGGGTATGTGTGGGATGACATGATTCGTTCATGAAAACTTGTTGGACATCCGGGATCTAGTCGAATTTGAGATCATGTTATAGTAGACTTAATTTGCATGGTATGTATGAATGATTTGTGCTATTTTCTATCCAAATGTTGATGAATATCGGCCGGTTTGCATGAATTCTGTCCGCTTTGTTAAAATGTGAGTTAAAATGTACGCGGCTTGCCTTGGATGGCATCCTCTCACATCTATGTTCGTGGACTGGTCCTCTCTTATCCGCAGATAAATGCGGAAGAAATTTTACGAGTTGCCGCTGGAGATGCCCTTATGCCAGTACAGCAATCAATTTCGGTATTTAACAGCCACACACAGTTTTTTAGGGAAACGGCCACATACTTGCACGCACGCTACAATTAGAAGGCCACAAACGTACAGCCCAACCATTCGGCCCATGTGCAGTAACCCAGTTACGTTCTCTCTTTATCCCAAATTTTTTTTTTAAGATCCAGCTCGGCTGGCTTGCATTGATTTAGCAGAGGGGTGAAAGAATACAGGGTTTGATCAAAGCGATCAAAAGGATAAAACGGAAAAGAAGATGAAGAAAAACGACATGAG